>NC_056725.1:648815192-648940192 GCF_019279795.1 Protopterus annectens
TCACTGGTCAACATCCATACCCCTGGAATGACAGGTTGTCACAGAAGGAGCACAAGTATGCCTTGTATATCTGTTCTGCTTGCCCTAACATTGCATTTGCCTGCCAACTATTTGCAAAACAAGAAAGGGTCATGTCAAAACATCAATGGCAGACACTGGAGAAGCAAACATCATACCCATAAGAGAAAGCAAGCAAATACCAAACTGGTCTCCCAACTGTCTATGTTTGGCAGAACAGTATTAACACCCTGTTTCCATGTGTGGACCTTTGCCTGACTGTTATATATGGGCCTTGCCAGATGTCAGTCTGTGATGGTTTGACAGCTAGGTCTACATGTAGCCTCATAATAACATATAGTAACACAAACCATCTGAGGACCACAGCAAATGTAGTGGTGCAATGATGGACAACCTGCTAAACTGGTACACTCAGAGGTGTGAAGTCCATAACCTTGTGTGTGATATTACAGCATTTACCCTGCTCACACCAAAATTACAAATACATAACAGCAGACACTGTGGGTAAAGTCTGTGATTGGACTACAGAAGGACAAAGAGACACACATAAGGGGAAGGGGAACAACTGGCCAGACAAAAGGAGAATGTGCACACCAGAACAAATTGTGCAGTAACATAGGTGCCATGCAGTGTTATGGAGTCAGTAAACATCACCTGCAAATACGCAACACACACCCATGTAAGTGGAGGTCCACATCAAAACAAAAACCCAAACAAAGGACGCCTCAGAGGCAAAAACACATGAGAACTCCACAAACCTACACACCGGACCATGCAGAGTCTACACACCAGGGTCTTGCAAACACAAAGGCCTTACTATACACCTAACATATTACTCATAGAAGACTCCACTGGAAGACAAACAGATGTGCCTCTCACCAGCAGGATAAGGAGAAAGTCACGGTCACTTGTTTGTCAGGAGCCATAATCTGCCATATCATACATGCACTCAAGTCACCCCACAACAGGCACAAGTATCACTCCGGCCTGGTCCATGGCGGTGTGAACGATGTCAGATGTACCTCCCTGAACTATAGGAAGACAGACATGATTCAGCTTGCTGAATGTGTCCCATTCAGGTATGTCCCTAGCCTTATACAGCAGTCTACTGTCACTCAGAATGATGGCTCAATACAAACAGAAAATGATTGTCAGTAACACTTGGCTCCCTTACTGCTGTCATCCCAAGGGGATCCACTGCCTGGTAGCCTGGGAACATATGAGCGACAAACCACACTGCCTTGCTAGAGATGGCCTGCATTTATCTCATTTGGCCTTCAGGCCTCTGGCAAAAGGCCTTGCCTCCCCCATAGTGCCCTTGTAGGGAAAGTCATGGGGTCCATGCTACCAACATAAAACATTCAACAAAACGCAAATTAAAGGCCATGCTGCTAAATGCTAGGAGTCTAACAGGATAATGCACTTATTGCAAATAGTTATAACCCTGCAAGATGGTGACATTTGTGCACTCACAGAAACCTGTCCCACAGCCATCGAGAGAAACTCACTCTTACCTGATCACTCATCCTATCCCACAGCCAGACCCCAAAATGTGGGCAGCAAAGCCAAAGGAGGTGGAGTATAAATATATATTAGACAGACACACACCTCCAGGCTGGTCAAACAGTCTAACACACACTAGACATTCCAAGTGCAGTCAACTGTTGGCAAGACCCCTATGCAAATTATACGTAGTTACAAGCCCACATATCTGATTCAGGACACCCACACCACATATCTTGCCCTCTACAAATCTATCAAGATTCCACCCATCACTCTGATCCTGGCTGATGTGTATTACCCAAAGATTGATTGGGAATTGAACCATGCCAGAACAGAAATGCACAGAGATGCCCCCATCTTATCAATGCTACATTCTTAGGACAGCCACTTGATACCCCCACATGATGTGATACCTATGTCAGAGTTGGCAGTAACCAACATGATCGACCACTGCAGCACCCCTACGGTATCATCCTCCTTGGCAAGATCCAACAGAAAAGCCATCACATGTCATATCACCATTTCTCCTGACCCACCTCTAGCCTTGGTAAGAGGAAAATGTCCCACAAACTGATCACAACCACCAGAGGGATGGTATAAACAGCTGAACAGCCACCTATCCCAGTAGAGGAACAGGTACCAACTTCCACATGTACACAAAACTAGCATGCCAGCATATAGATAGAAATGCACAGAATCAGGAATACTTGACAGGACAACATCACCATATGCAATTGAGAGTAAACCTGTCCGCAAACATCTGCAATAAAGTAACTATATACCAAAAGGATAACATTGCTGTCCAGGACAGAGACGGAGCAGGTGCACAATTGAAGCAATCACCACTTAGCCTGAACAAACAAATAAGAGCACCAGTGAAATCCACTAAAGACAACTCTGAGTCCAAATTGCCCACATCTAAGACAGACAATCATAAGGCCTTTCTCACATATGTCTGCATTCCCACAGGAAGCTCCCAGATCTGTGCAGAACAGATTGTCAAGGACACCACATACACAAATGCTGTAGATATAGCCACTCCACTGGCTGACAGATTCAGTTCATAGTTCATAGTTCATAGATTAGTACGAAGCTAACTGCCATTGTGAGCCATTTTAAGCCTAGCCAGCTATCCCTTATGAGGCTCAAACCCTGCACCTTGTATCTGTAAGGCAAACACCTTAACCATTAGGCCACCCTCTGCCCCCTATCAGGAAAGCAGGACATACCCAGTACCTGAACACCCAACCCTTATCACTAGGGATAAGGGCATCACTGCCCTCTCAAAGTCAAGAGGACAGCCTCCATGGGACCTGAATGCATCCCAGGCTGTAAACTACATGAACCCAAGCATGAACTGGAAGCATTATTATGCACCCCACACACCCAAAGCCTGCGTACTGTCTATGTCACAGCAGAGTGGTGGACAGCCACTGTCATCCCTTTTCATCAAGGTGGAGTGTGTACCAATCCAGGAATTGAAAAACCCATCAGCCTAACTAGCCTGATCCATAATGCCATGCAATGGATTATCGTGGATCACATTAACAGGGACATTGACAAAATCCAAATACATTACCCTACACAGTCTGCCATCCTCCATTGAGGTATGTCAGTGAACTCTGTTTGACTTCCGTGAGGCAGCCAACAAAGGTATGGATGAGGGAAAGATGGTGCACTCTGGCCACCGTGACCTGGCCGATGCCTTACACACCATTCCCCACTTGTCTGTAGTACACGAACTCTGTCATGTAGGCAGCAATCCATATGTTACTGAATGGGGTATCAAACAGGTTCATTGATAGAACCCACATAATCATAATAGGGGTAGCCAGCTCAAACAGTATATCCATAATGAGTGGCATACCCCAGGGATCAGTCTGGTGGCCTCTGGTATATGGGATATACTTCCCTGAGGTGCAGACCAAGAACACTAGCCCATGGCTGACCAAGCTGGCAGATGACTGCAAGCTGGGAACAGTCATCAATACCCAAAGTAATATGGATGTCCTACAAGAGGGTCTCACCAAAACAAATGACTGATGCCAGAAACATGGCCTCAAGCTGAATGTCTACCAATGCATCATCATCATCCCTTTTGGGGAGACTGGTGTCTCCACATAGTATCGCAGTAACAACAATACCCTGCATACACAATCAGTAGTGAGGCAGTTGGCCACCTAGGTTGATAGCAACCTGATGCCTGAGCACCATATTGCTCCCATTATACAGAAAGCTTCATATATGGGACACCTAAAATGTAAGTGTATCCCATCCAGGGACAATGAGGTTATAAGAGCCATGTATGCTAACTTTATGAGGTCAATTATTTTGCTCAACTCCTCATTCGACATGTACCTAACAAAGCACATGCAGCAGCTGGGGAGACCACAGAGGTTACCCAGCAGAAGAATGCAGGACCACAAACACCTACCCTACACAAATAGGCTAACAGCACTCTCTCTCTAATCCATTCCATACAGACTCTGCAGATGTGACCCATGTCTGGCATACAAAGCATTCCAGATCCTGCCTTGATGGGACTTTTGCACATCTGGAAGTCAAGGGCCATTCAGTCAACCTGTAGGTGCAGAATCAACCTGGTCTGTGATATCAGTACTGCTCATTGGTGTGACAGATATGTGTCCCACACCCTCCCCCTTCTGTGGAATACACTTCCTGTTCACATCAAGCCAAGGGCCTCAATAGCCCTAGTGATGTGCCCCCTGTATAAGTGTATGGGAAACAGAATATACAGTTCTGTTTTTTCCACCTGTGTCCCTGCTGGACAGGGGCTCTGGGTGCTGACATGTCTTAACATGGGCTACACTCATCTGCATAGGTTTTAGGGGCTTCAGGGCCAATAGCCTACTAATGTCATATCAACCTATCAACCTATACACAACTGTCTGTCAGTGGTTCACCACATTACTCTGTACTGCTCTGCCACTGACATATCTGGAAGTCACAGTGGTATGTGGAATATACCACACATATAATGGACATTTCTGCTCAGTAGAATGCACTCTGTACCCACACCCATACCCCTCAACCTCTAACAACATGACATCCAGACAAGGTGATAAATAAAAGTGGGACAAAGCCCAATGATAGGCACGTGTTGTAAATATTGGTCTTACAAACAGAAAGTTTGTTGAATAATGGATTTTGCTTTAGCAAAAATTGTCTGAATGTTATAAAGTCTGAAACACTAATGTCTGTCATTATTTTGTAACTTCAGTCTTTAATTGCTTGCAACTAAATTGCCATAAAAACACAAGTTTATGTAGACTGGACGAAACTTCTAGACAAACATCTGGACAATCTGCAAGCAACTGTACAGTTGAGAGGTATGGCCACACCAGTATATGATTTCTCAGGTAAGAAGGATACCACACAAGCAGGAGATCCCCAGCCAGTATATTGCCTAGTTTCTGGACTGTTTACACAGCTTCATCATTCAATCAGCTGTAGCCACACCTCTCAACTGTCTGGATTGGGCAAGAATATCTATAGTTTGGCTCATAATATTGGTCTGTGCATCATACATCTTGTATTTCTCTGGTAAAGCACTGTGATGATCTCAGGATGTCTGTCACTGGGTACTGACACAATACATTTCAGTGTCAGATGTCAGATATGTCAGAAAATGTCTGCTGAAACAAGCCCTGTAACTCTAGTAACTTTCTGTTTATTTTTGAGAGGTATGGCTGTAGCACACAAAACCCTGGACCGGAGTACAACTATCTCTGGAATGGAGTCCCACTCTTACTATAGAAGATCATACTGGACATGCTGCTGCACCTAGAGAATTACAGCCCATGTCAGAACCCACTTTGAACTATTTAACTGCATTGTGCATATATGTCCTTGCATATAGACAGCTATGTACACCTTAACTGTCACTACACACACCCATCAGACAGGATTACCCTCAGCTAGCTGTAGGTGGCCCATATCTGATACATCTCCAGCTGTTGCGTGTGATAAACAGGCATATATATGGGCAACAGAAAACAATATGTAAAGCATACACACACATAGATGTGGGGAAGAGAGAGACAGACAGTGATAGAGATAGAGACAGACACAGGGAGACACATAGAGTGAGTCTTATACAGAGATACCCTGAATGGCATAGAGTGATGTCTTGCTGTGGACAGTGGCATACCGGTTGTAACCAGTCGCACATGCCAGCATGAAGGTGAGCTCCATTGTGTAATAGCACTGAGGTGGGGGTTGTAATATCACATCACCTGCCTTTGTGTGTGTGTGTGTGTGTGTGTGTGTGTGTGTGTGTGTGTGTGTGTGTGTGTGTCTGTAGAGTTAAGTATTAAGAGGCCATTCCCACTCAGTACACTTCCCATTGCCCTACTTCACAAGATCTGCTGATGTCATTCACCTTAGAAGTACCTTTGGACACTTGTCAGACCTATAAGCTCTGTAGCAATTGCGATAACTGCGTAACACTATAGTACAAATAACTAGATAGTTGGGGGTTTTAATCTCAGTCCTGGCAAATGTAAGTGTGTGTGTGTGTGTGTGTGTGTGTGTGTGTGTGTGTGTGTGTGTGTGTGTGTGTGTGTGTGTGTGTGTATGCTTGTAGGTGAAACAGTTTTAGGCCATTCCCACCCAGTACACTTCCCAGTGCATTCCCATAGAAGTACCGTTGGACAGCCCTCAGCCCTATAAGCTTCATGACGCATGCAATAACTACATAACAGTATAGTACAAATAACTAGATAGGCAGGGGTTCAGATCTCAGTTCTGGCAAATGTGAGTGTGTGTGTAAAAGTGTTTGTAGGGTAATTATTTTGATGCCCTTCCCATCCGGTACATTTCCCATTGCCATACTTTACAAGGGCTGTTGATGTAATTCACCTTAGACATAAATTGGAACACTGTTAAACCCTATAAGCTTCATGGTGTGTGTGATAACTGTGTAACACTGTAGTACATGTACTTTGATAGGTAGGGGTTCTAAACTCAATACTGGCAACTGTGTGTGTGTATGTGTGTGTGTGTGTGTGTTTGTGTGTGTGTGTGTGTGTGTGTGTGTGTGTGTGTGTGTGTGTGTGTGTGTGTGTGTGTGTGTGTGTGTGTGAGAATCATATCCTCTGTGTGTGTGTGTGTGTGTGTGTGTGTGTGTGTGTGTGTGTGTGTGTGTGTGTGTGAGAGAGAATCATATCCTCCCTGTATATATGTATGTGTACCCTCTGGGGGTATGGGTTATACCGTTTTAAGGCATGTACCACCCAGTACATTTTCCATTACCCTATGTTACAAGGTCTGCTGATGTCATTCATCTTAGAAGTACCTGCATGCACTTGTCAGCTATCTAAGCTCTGTGGCATGTGCAATAACTGCATAATACTATAGTACATATAATTAGATAGGTAGGTAGGGATTCTAATCTCAATACTGACAACTATAGTAGTGTCTGAAGCATATCCCCGGTGACTGTTGTGTGTGTAGGTTATACCATTTTAAGGCCTGTTGACCCCCTACCCATGGCATTACTTTAAAGAGCCTGTTAATGGCATCTGCCTCACATGTACCATGTAACACTATATGGCCCATACCAGTCATCTGTACAGATGTACATGGAATATCCAGATGTTTGCAACCTATATGTGGTATGTGTCCTTTAACAATGAGCATTCCTGTGATATCACTGCCAACTATGACACAGTTATCACAGTGACACACATGTCAGCATAAGACATTGTACCTGACTGACACATCATGCTGATACAAAGTCTGCCACTCTATCACTTGTCCAGGTTTGTATGAGCAGTAGATGAGACCAGTCACTATTTCTGGTGGGTTATCCCACCATCCATGAAGGCATTTGCAAGATTACTTGTTGTAAGAGGTTGTGTGTTATGTCCCAGGCATATAATCTATGTGGAACATGTCATGTGTATGTAGCACTATAGTACATACAAGTGGATATGTAGGGTTACTAATATGTCTATTGGCAACTGTGTTTGTGTTTCTGTGTGCACATCCCCTGTGGCTGTCTTTACTGTGTCTATATGATGGCTATACAATTTTGTGTGCCTCTTCCACCCTGTGAACTACTGCATTGCCAACCTAGTTTCAGCCCATACAGATGTCATCCACCTTACAAGCACAGTTGTAGTTTCTAACACAAAGCTACTTTGGTGCATGCAATGGTCATATCACTGTGTATTGTACATAAACAGATGGTTAGGTCATCTACTCTGAGAAGTGTCAACTCTATGTGCATGTGTGTTTCAATTCATGTTCCCATGCAGCAGTGTGTGCCTGTGTCAGATGGCTCTACCATGTTAAGGGCCTCTGAACCCACCATTGGCAATGCTACCAGCCCCTGCAATTTTCATCCAGTTGAATAGTAGTGGCAGACACTGCAAAACTACCTTACCTCTGTGGTATTTGTGTTATATATCTAGCACTATAATTTATACGATTGAGCAGGTAGGGTCTGTGCTCAGCCCTTCAACTGCTGCCCCATGTACAGGACTATGACTCTGTGTGCACTACCAGCACGAGAGGCCAGACTTGATATGAGATAGCAGACACACTGGTGATTATCAGGTTAGACTAACACAGGCTGATCTGTGTCAGGAATACATACCCCAAACCTGTCATACACAGTACCATGCATACCCTCATAGGTTCATAGGTTCATAGGTTCATAGGTTCATACTAGGCTATCTGCCCTAGGGCATTTATAAGCCTAGCCAGAATGTGTTTGGCTTTCGCCACCCATTTTAAATTTATTTTGCTATGCCCTTTTTCGAGGTTAGTATACTATGCCTCTATCTAACAGTGACACAGAAGTGATACCCGGGGTAAACCTATGATCTCCCATCCACTCATCAAGATTCCTCTTGAAGAGAGTCAATGAGGGACTCTGCCTAACCTGGACTGGGATTTTATTCCAGAGTGAAGGGAGCCTCTGGGTTATGAATCTGTCCCTCCAGCATGTCCTATTTATTTCAGTGCTGAGGTTCAAGTCTCTCGAGCGCATAGCTCGATGGGATTTGGATTTTCTGAGGTGCAGCATGTCCATTAATTCCGGGTTGGACATGGCTTTATACGTCAGGCACAGATCTCCTCTGAACAGGCGGAATGCCACTGAGTAGAGTTGGAGTTTATTTAACCGGGCAGCATATGGCATCTGTTTGAGCCCTTTGATCCTCTTGGTGAGGTACTTTTGGGGTCTTTCCAGTTGCTGCAGGTGTCTGGTAAGGTACATCCCAAAAGGGGCATTGTACTCAATTATGGGCCTGATGAGGGATGAGTAAAGAGGCACGATGACCTCCCCTGATCTAGATGTGAATCCCTTCATGATTAGGTGGGCTATATAAAATGTTTTTCTAACCACTTTGGCCACGTGGTTGTCAAATGAGAGATTGCTATCAACTTGGGTCCCCAGGTCCCTAATTACTTCTTCTGTACTTAATGGATTTCCACCTATGTGGTAATTTGTGGGCACTTTGTTTTCAAAGGGATGACTATACACTTTTGGCATTTAGCTTGAGGCCATGGCTCTGGCACCAGTTGTCTGTTTCTATGAGGCCCTTTTGGAGGATGCTTGTGTCGGCTGGAGAGTCGATTATGGCACCCAGTTTGCAGTCATCTGCGAACTTGGTCAGCCACAGTCCTTCCGTGTTGGCTTGTACCTCCGAGAAATATATACCGAACAAGAGAGGTCCCAGGACTGAGCCTTGTGGGACACCACTTGTAACTGGTGTGGAGTCTGACATGGCTCTAGCAATTCTAACCATGTGGGTTCTGTCCTTGAGCCAGTTTGCAATCCATCTAGTGACATAGGGTTTATATTTAAGCTGGTGAGCTTATCTATAATGCCAGTGGGGTATTGTATCGAAGGCTTTGCGAGGTCCAGGTAGGCTGTGTGGACCACCTTCCCTCGTCAATGGCCTTGGTGACTGTTTCAAAGAAATCAACCAGGTTTAAGAGGCAGGATCTGCCCTTAACAAAGCCGAACTGGGTAGGATCCAGTGTTTGTAGGTCCCCAATATCTTTATTTATGAGGTCCATGATGATCCTTTCCATAGCTTTGCAGACCAAGCTAGTCAGGCTTATGGGGCGATAGTTTCCAGGATCCGTTGAGGCACCACCTTTATGGAGAGGGACCACTGTTGCTGTACGCCACTCTTTGGGCACATATCCTGTAGTAAGGCTTAGATTGAACAGTAGTTTTATGTTTGGGTTTAGCTCTTCTTTGAGTTCATGTAGGACGCAGCCCTGGACACCATCTGGTCCCATTGATGCTGTGTTTTTGCTTTGGAGACGGCTCTTACCTGAGCATCTGAGATGTCGGGGGGGGGCAGCACTCTGCTGGGACAGATATTTGCCCTTTTGGTTGGGGGTGGGGGGAGAAGTTTGCGCTGAACCTGTCAGCTAGGATGTTGGCAATGTCTGTGGGTTCGGTGTATTTTTTGTCATTTTGGACTAATTCTGAGTATATCTGGGAATTACCACCCAGGTTCCTAACATAACTAAAGAAAGCCTTGTGATTATCCTTAGTGTCCTGTGCAATTTTTCTCTCGAAGCTGGCCTTAGACAATTTTATGTGTGCCCGTAGTTTTGCTAATACTGATCAGTGATGCCTTCCCTTTTGGGATTTTGCTTTATCATTTAGTAGCTTCCTCCTTCTATTGTATAGTTTGTTTATGGCTGGGGTCCACCAGACAGGACGTCTGCCTTTGGAGGATTGGGTCTTGGTTTTATTTGGGATCGCATGATCCATGCATTCCTGAAGGTGTTCATAGAATGCATTTATAAAGGATTCTGCAGTCTGGGCTGTATTTTCCACAGGCCGGGGCTTTGAAGGATTCCACCTCAGTTTTGAGGAGTGTAAAATTTGCTTTAGAAGTTTTTCACTGTGGTTTTCTGGGCAGGGGTGGGGTCGGGATGTGAATATCCAGTGAGATTAGTTTATGGTCTGATCTTACCAGTGAGGGATACACTTCTGGTCTGGAGCATAGAGTCCCCATGTTGGTGATGATCAGGTCCAGTATGTTTTCCCCTCTTGTGGGAGTGGTAACAAGTTGTTCCATAGCATTTGAGTTTATAAATTCTAGGAACCTTTGGGCTAGGGTGTTGGAGCTAGAGTAATGCTCCCAGTCTATGTTTGGGTAGTTGAAGTCGCCCAATATAATGGTGTTTGGAGAGACCTTCATATTTTCCAGTGTTCTCAGGAAGGCCGAGTGGGGTTCCTGGTTTTGGGAGGGTGGTCTGTAGCAGGCTATAAACTGGAAGGCAGTTTTACCCACTGTTAGTTGCACATGGATAGTCTCTGATGCTTCCTGCTTTGCCACCAACCTGGAGGTGTGGGTATCTTTGATGAATATCGATACTCCCCCTTCTTTTGTGGTTCGGTCCAAGTTTTGGGGCTGAAAAGCATGGTATGAGGTATAACCTGGTAGTGCTGGGGTGCTCTCGGGAGCCCTGAACCAGGTTTCTGTTACTGCACAGATATCGATGTTCTCCATGCTAAGGAGAGTTTCGAGTGCGTGCATCTTGAGGTTTAGACTTCTGGCATTGAGTAGCATTACTCTTAGTTTCTTATCCCTTGTGATACCTATGGAGGTGGGTTTGTCTTTTGAGCCTTGCCTAAAAAAGGCACTATGGGGTAGCAAGAGCCTTTGCCAATATCCGAAAGCCCAGGGTGACAGGTGCAAGCCGTCCCTAGCAAAGCATCGTGGCTTGTCGAGCATATCATCCCAAGCTGACAGGCATTGGATCCCCTTTGAATGACACCAGTACTTATGCCAATTGTTGAAATTGATCATCTTGTCTTCATATTGTGGCATCATTCTTGGTGAGGGTAAGATGCTACTCAAGGTCAGGGTCATACTGGCCTGGGCTACATGCTTAGAGAGCTCCTTTATGTCTCTTTTCATGTAGTCCAGGAGTGCCTCAGGTCATTCACACCAGCATGGACAATGACTGAGTCATATTTGTACTTGCCTTGGAGTGACCTGAGTGCTTGTGTTATGTGGCGGATCCTAACACCTGACAGGCTGCTCACCGTGACCCTCTCCTTGTTCAGCCTGGTGAGCGGGACGTCAGTTTGCCTGACGATAGAGTCACCTATTACAAGTATATCAGGTGTGTTGTTTAGTCTTAAGGGCTGTGACTGTTTGGCACACTGGCTTTGTGAGATATGTGTTGCACGTGTTTTGTTTTGGGGTAGCGGCTTGGGTGTCTGCTTTGGAGGTCTCTGCTGCTTGACAGATCTTTATTTAGAGCCTCCGAGTATGTTTTTGTGTGATTATGTGTTTGGTTTGCTGTCGTGGTAGGTCTATGTGAGACTGGAATTGTAGTGAGTATGGTTTCCTTCTCCTCCTGACTGGTTATGCCAATACTGAGTTGAGAGAGCTTAGCCTCCAGTTTGGCTATATGGTTGCATCTCTCACATGTGTTGGAATTTGTTGGGAGGAGGAGAGGGTTGTCTGTGTACATGAGGCAGTTGTAACATTGCCTCAAGATTCCCAGATTCACCAGCTGGACCGGAGAGGAGATTGACAACTGACCTTTGGACATGCTAGAATAATATTGGGAATTCCTTAATAATTGAAAACCAGGGCCAGTGGGGAGTGAGGGTGTAGTGCTTTTAATTTTTAGTGCTGACTTATATAATTGCTTTAGTGAGCAAGTGCCAGGTAACTTAAGTGCAATGTGTTACAGGTAACTTAAATGCAAAAAACGACAAACAGTAACTTTCTTTCAAGTGAAACAAGGAAATAAGTACAGTAAGCAATGCAGATATCACTAGTGAGCCACAGAAGCACTGAGAAGCCGCGTATTAGGTGGAATTAGCGTTCCAGGGAAATAACAAGCAAACAAACAACAACTGTTTGAGTGGTTGGGACAGAAATGGCAGGGGCAACAGGTGCTGATAGGTGAATCTGTTGCAGTTAAAGTAATGGCTAAGCTTGTGATGGACCTTGTGCCAGTACTCAAGTAACCTCCTCTGTATGTATGAGCCTGTGGTACTACAGAATGCCCAGGTGACATGTATGTATGAAGGCTAGCTGGCTGTGTCAAGAGGTATGTATGCAAAGTCACACTGTCCACCCCAATTGTTCCTCACACACTGTTGCATGTAAACACACCTGGTAAACATGAACATATACAGCTGTACCTTGTCTATGAAAAGGTCACTGTATTTCTACTCCGCCATACTCATCATTGCTACTATCAGCAGACCCACAGCCTGCAGACACAGAGACACCAGGAACACAAACAGGATACAGTACATGATACTACAGTAAGTCAGCAGTATTAACAGCAATAATGCATCATAGCTAAAAAGGTTCATACACCTCAATGTGCACCCATAACTATTGCCAGCAGACAGCACCTTACACAGCATTACATTACTCATCCTGTACATCAGACCCATATTAGCATTTCCCCTACATCGATGGTATGGATAACAAGGATGTGGCAAAGGTATCATCACATGCACAAGGTGTGGTGTGGGATTGCCAGAGGCATAGGCTGGCCATATGGTTGACATCATGTGTGTGTGCATATGTGTGTGTGTGTGTGTGTGTGTGTGTGTGTGTGTGTGTGTGTGTGTGTGTGTGTGTGTGTGTGTGTGTGTGTCTGGAGGGGTGGTGTACAAGTGGGTCATGCAGAGGAGCTGTGCATGTCTGGTGGTGACCAGCCTATGATAGAGATGTGTGAGTGTTTGTATGCACATAATCAAGCCATGTGGGTGCCCTACATGGGGCAATGTTAGCCTTGGACCATATGTGACAAGGTGTACAGTTCACCGTCTCCCACCAGTGACATGGGAACTGGTTCTGCCAGGAGTGTCACTGGCACCACCAGGCCCAAGGCCAGATGTAGTACTACTCCCTGATGGTGACTGCTGCCTGCTGGATCTTCATCCCTGATGGGAATGACCAGGACCACATGCCCATGGCCTGGTGTGGTGTGGACAGCACCCTCCCTTTGGTAGTGCTGGTGATACTGCCACTCTGGAAGTGTGAATATGCATGGCCACGTGGGCTTTCAGCTGATCTTGTTGCTGACCTACATCCACATGGCCAATAGCCTACTCCCACCACATGCTCAAGCACAGACATGTACAGTCAAGCAGTGACAATGACTCACCCCACCATCTATCCACATTGGCAAAATGACATAGACCATCACAAATGCAGTGGAGGTCATCACACATGGCAAAAAGTGCTGCATTCATGACCCTGAGCAGCTGTCTGGTGGTGCAGTCAGTACGCACCTATGCCTCCATGACAGACCATAACATGCATCTGGTGACACCTGCTGTGAGATTTGCTAGGCAGCAGCCCTCTGTCGAGCACCTATGTCCATCTGCCTGTGTGTGTGACCTCACCTGCTCTCTGGGTATGGCTAGTGTCTACACTCACACTTGCCATTGTCACCACACTAGCCTGTTCCATGCCACCACCCACCAACTGTCCATTATTTGTGGCTGCTGGCACTGGGTATGTGTGGGCATACTGACTGTGTGCTGGGATATTGTGAGTGAAAGTGGGATACCAACAAATGGCACTGATTCAGCCCCCAACAACCCCACCTGTGCCTCACTATGACCACCATCATCATCAGAGTCTGCTAAGACACTGACATCAGGTTGTGAGGGGGAGAGACACCAACCCCCATGTTTATCTCCGAGGGGGAAGATTACATATGTAAATTAATACCCTGCAGTATAATGTTTGCTGATATACACACACACACACACAAACACACACACACACACATGCGCATGCAAGCACACACACACACACACTCCTGGTAAAGTCTGGCACAGCTTTGCTACCTATGGGCCCTTCAGGCCAGACTTTACAGTAGTTCTGACTACCACAATCCATCTCTTTAACAGCTACTGTAAGTCCCTCAAAAAAGGGTGACAAATCCTACTGTGTGATGGGCCTAGTATCAGAATGGTAAGTGCGACCAAGACCAAGGATATTGGAGTAAGCTATACAGTGTCACCAAGTGCATATGCAAGTACTGTGAGACCTGACTTACTGCTATACAGACCAGACACAATGACAAGGTTTAATGATATGTGATAATAACTAATGAAGGAACAAGAGAATACTCTAGCAATGCAGTACATACACAGTTCAGACTCACAGGGATTCATTTCAGACAACATTGCAGGACAGTCTGCAATACATACAGGAAACATGTAAAGTACTAGGTGCATAGGTTCATAGGATGATACTAGGCTATTGGCCTGGATGCCCTCAGAAGCCTATCCCAGACTTTTGTCCATGTCCCTTCAAAGTCAGCACCCGTTTCCCCTGTCCAGCTGGGACACGTGTGGGATCCCAGGGGTGTCATTCCCATTTCCCATACAGTCATTTAGCTTCTTCTTCAAGAGGGTTATAGAGGTATTCTGCTAGACATGGGGAGGGAGTGTATTTTACAGACAATGTATTGGAACACTAAACTATCCCGCCAACAAGTACCATTCATGTCATAGACCAGGTGAGGGTGTTGCATGGGGGTTGCAAGAGTGGGATGTGTCTTATGCATATGCAGAAACTCCATTAAGGCTGTTTTGGAAATGGCCTTGTATGCCAGACAAAGGTCACCTATGATCAGGTAGTATGAGACTGTGTACAGGGACAGGGCTTTCAGCCTATCTGTACAGGATAGGTTTTGCAGACCCTGGATTTTCCTGGTCAGGAACCTTTGTGGTCTCAGCAATTGCTGCATTTGCTTGGTAAGGTACATGCCAAAGGAGCCACTGTACTCTGTTATGCATCTGATAAGGGTGGAGTACAGGGATGTTGTGGCTTCCTGGTTCCTGGATGACATACCCGTATTTGTGAGGTTGGCCATGTAGACAGCCTTCTGTGCAATGATGCTAACATGGTGGGAAACTGTCAGGTTGCAATCAACCTTGGTGCACAAGTCACCTCACACCTGAATGCATACTCAGTACATTGTTATTACTGTCATAATTAGTGTGGATGACATCTACCACAACAGGAAAAATTATGCATCTCCTGGCATTTGGTTTGAGATAATGCTTCTGGCACCAGTCATTGATTTGGGTAAGGGCCTCTTGGAGGATGCTCACATCAATAGGGGAATGTTAGAGAGTGGCCAGCTTACAGTCATGGTAAACCTGGTCAGCTACAGACCACTGGTTTTGTCTTGTATTTCAGAAACTTATATCACAAACAGTAGAGGCCCCCAGACTGACCCTTGGGATACACAGCTCTGTAAGAGACTTCTACTACTAGAGGTGGCTTCCATTACTTTTACTAAGTGGGTACTATCATTGAGCCAGTTAGCTACCCATCTGGTAACATACAGGTTGATGCCTAGCTGTGTAGGCTTATGTATCATGGCTGGCTGGGGACTATTGTCAGAGATTTGGGCTAGGTGAAGGTAGGCAGTGTGCACCATCTTCCCCTCATCCTTGCGTTGACCACTTCAAAGAAGTTGACCAGGTTTAATAGACCTGATCTCCCTTTAACAATACAACAGTGTGTGGGATCAAGCATTTTGAGGTTGCCCATGTCCCTGTTTATAAGGTCCTTGAAAATGCCTTCCATGCCCTTGCAGATCAGGCTATTTAAGCTGATCTGCATATAATTGGCTGGGTCAGTGGATTGCTCCACCTTTGTGTAGAGGGATGACAGTGGCTGTCCTCTGTGCAGATGGGATGACACTGGTGCTCGGACTTTGGTTAACTACAGTGTGTAATGGAGCCGAGAGCTCATGCCCGAGTTCATGTAGGCTGCAGCCAAGGATGGTATCAGGCCCCATGGAGACTTCAGTTTGTTGCCTTTGAGAGGTCATTATGGACCTGCTTCCTGATGATGAGTGGAGGGGGGCAGGTGCTGTGTATGTTCATGTGTACTGATGGGGGGACAGGGGGTTGATGTTTACACTTAACCTGTCTGCAGCAGGTTGGCTATATATATGCCATATGTGTATGTGGTGTTATTGACCACCACTATAAAACAGATTTGGGTGTTGCCTCTGAGATTGCAGACATATGTGAGGAAGGCCTTGTGATTGGCCTTGGTGGATGTGTCTAATTTGTACTCAAAGTTAGTCTTAGGGTAATTCACCTGTGACCTTATTTGCTTGTTCAGACAAAGGTGATATTACTTCCAATTTGGCACCTGCTCCTTCTTAGCCCTGTACAGCAATTATTTCCACCTATTATGGAATTTGTGTACTGCTGCTGTCCACCACAGAGGTTTACCATACCTTGAGGGAGATGATTTTTGTCACGTCAGATATTGCTGAGTCTATACAGCCATGTAGGTGCTCACATAGTATTGCAGTGTAGGCCTGGTCACTACTGCTAGTTCCAACTGATGGAATGGTGGATGTAAAGCTACTTATACCTGCACTGAGGAGATTTATAGTCAGCTTTGGAAAGTGTTTTTTTTTTACCATGATGGGGGGCAGGGGAGATGTTGACCTCAAAAGTGATGGCTATTTGGTCAGGTCTTACCAATGAGGATGACACTGTAGGAGTGCCACAGTGGCTACTCATGTTGGTTAGGACCAGGTACAGGATATTTCTACCTGTTGTAGGGGTGTTGACCAGCTGATCCAATGCATTGACAATGACAAAGCTGAGGAATTTCTGTGCATTCATGTTCATGTAGAATAGGTCATGCACATTATGGTTGGGTAGTTAAACTCACACAGGAGCAGGGTAGAGGGTTGAATCTTGCAGATTCAAGCAAGTCCAGATAGGTGTAGTGGGTGTCCTGACTCATGGTTGGAGGTCTGTAGCTAGCTATGATTTGAATAGATGTTTGGCAACAGTTAACTGCACTTGGGATGTCTTCTGTACGTCATACTATTTGACCAGCCTGAATGTATGTGTATGATGAAGTTTAAAACTCCACCTCCTTTGGCTTTGCAGCCCTCCATTTGGGGTCTCAAAGTATGGTAGAATGAGTAACCTAGCAAGGTTGGTGTGCTCTTCTCAGCTTTAAACCAGGTTCAGTGACTGCACAAATGTCAGCATCCTCCAGGACAAGGTGCACTTGCAATGACATTAGTTTCATGCTAAGACTCTTAGCTCCTGTTAGAACAAGACATCTGGACAAAGGCACACATCAATTGGGGGCAAAGGCCAGAAAATAGTGACACTTTATAAATCTAGCTGTAACACACTTAGTTGATAGCAAAGACAGTTTCACATTCACAGGAATACTCTGAAGGATATGACATCTGACTTTCAAATGTATGCTATTATGTTATGAATTCAGTCTTTACTGAGTTGCCAGTGATTTGCCAGACAAAGTACAACTGTATGAGGCATTGTCTACAAATGAGGCAAACATGTGGTCATTCTGCAAAACTTTGCACAGTTGAAAGGTATGAGCTCAGTATATAACATACAGTTCAACACACACTTCTGCACCAGTTATTTATTTTATTTATTTATTTATTTATTTATTTATTTATTTCAGTTTGATTACCGAGGAGGTCCACTGGGCTTGGGGACCCGTTTTCAGTGGAGGCCCGAGGAGAAAAGCTCCACATAAACAACAATTTTAATTACAAGAAAGAGTTCAGACACAGATAACATTACAATTAACAGGTGGTTACAAAATAGTCTACAATACCAATATCAGATTGCTCAATTAGCAAAAAGTATTAACAATGTCAGTTAAGTTCAGTGGGAAAAAGATTAGCTTATTGTATAAAAGCAATGAAAAAGCAAAGAAGAAAAATTAAAACATTAAAAACTTTAACGTTTAGAAGCTTATGCAATTAGTATTTTAGAAGAGGTGAGGAAGGTAAGGAGGTTTGCCTGGGTAGCTTAAGCATATAGTACAAAAACGCTTTAGTAACTAATACATTTAGAAGTTTAGGTGAGGTTAGAGGAGGATTAGGAAGTTATAGAAGTTAGCCTGGAGAGAAGGGGGAGGATACTTGGACTGGTGTAGGTTGAAGAGTACAGTTGCATATCTTATTCAGATAAAGGTGAGAATAAAGTTGGGTTTTGAAGTTGGCTAGGTTGTTGCAGGTTCTTAGGGAGGTGGGTAGGACATTCCATTTTTTAGCAAGGGTAAAGGATAAGAGAAGTTGACCTGCTGGGCGCTTTGTTTTTTGTACTGTGATCTGGTTTTGGTGAGAAGATCTAAGGGATCTGAGGGGAGTATATGGTTGAAGAATATTGGAAAGAGCAGGACAGTTAGTAGGATGGAACAGTAGTTTATGGGCTGTGGTGAGTTGGAGAAAGTTAAAATTATTTGGGAGTTCAAGCCAGTTTAAAGAGTGAAGGGAGGTGCAGTGATGAGAGGAGGATTTGGATTTAGTGGCAAATTTGGAGATTTTATTGTAGCATTGTTCCAATTTTGAGGTAAGGGTAGATGATAGGTTAGTGAGCAGAGGAGCGCCATATAGTAGAGAGGGAAGGAGGTAAGTAGAGGCAAGGGTTAGTCTAGTGGAAGGGGACAGAAAGTGAATGTTTCTATACAGTAGGCCAAGTTTTATATGTGTTTTTTGATGTTTAGTTGAATATGAGTATTGAATTTGAGCTGGTCATCAATTGTAACACCAAGAAGTTTAGTGGAGGTTACTATTTCAATTGTGGAGTTGTTAAGGCTGGTTATTTGGAAGGAGTTTTTATCAAGAGATGAGGATTTGGAGGGGGAGAAGAGCAGGATCTTAGTTTTGTTGGCATTTAGGGAGAGGTGGTTTTGGGACATCCAGTTTTCAGTGGTTGAAAATGCTATTTGGGTTAGTGCTTGGAGCTCTGTTAGGTTAGGGGCTTGGCAGATCAGAGTGGAATCATCAGCGTATTGCACAATTGTGGTGTTGGGGATGGCTTTATGAAAGTTGTTAATAAAGATATTGAATAGTAATGGGCCAAGAATGGAACCTTGAGGTACTCCGGTAGGGGTTGGAAGGAAGGTAGATGTTGCTTGGCCCCATTTCACAGCTTGGGACCTGTTTGAAAGGTATCTAGAAAACCAGCAAAGAGCTTTTTGGCTCAGGTTGAAGTCAGAGAGGTGGTTTAGAAGGAAGGAGTGGGAGATGGTGTCAAAAGCTTTGGATAGGTCTAGTAGAACAGATGATACCAAGTTACCGGAGTCACATGCAGAGTTCACAGAATGAAGGAAGGAGAGAAGGGTGGTGTTAGTGCTGTGTTCAAGGCAGAAGCCGTGCTGGGTGGGAGAGAGTAGTTGGTGTTCAGTAAGGAAAGGCATGATCTGTAGGTGGATAAATTTTTCTAGGATTTTGGATCTAGGGGAGAGGATGGCAATGGGACGGAAATTGGAGACATTACAATTTTTGCCTCCTTTGTGAAGTGAAAGAATGAAAGCAGAATGCCAGAGTTTGGGTACATAGGATTCAAGTAGAGTCCTATTTATTAGGATGCTGATGGGAAAAGCTATGGAGTCAGAAGCTATCTTTAGGAAGGAGGATAGGATGTTATCAGGGGCATTGGAGCAAGGCTTTAGTTTATAGAGAAGTTTCTTTATTAGGTTGGTGGGTACTGGTTTGAGGTTGAAAGTGTGTGGGGGTGAAAAGGGAGTGGAAGAATGATTTGGGGGGGAGGGTTGTTGTTAGTGAAAGTCTTGGTTAGTTTGGTGATAGAGGAGGTAAAGAAGGAATTGAATAGTGAGGCAATTTCTAGGTCAGATTTGCTGGTGTCAGGACAGGGATTGTTTTTTGTACCTGGTCTAAGGAGGGAGTTAATGGAGTTCCAGAACTGTTTGGGATTTCTTGTGTGGTTTTCTTGTAGTTTGATGTAGTAAGATTTTTTTATCTGTAATGACTAGTTTTTTGGCAAGATTTCTAAGTTGTTTAAACTTAAGGAACATTTCAGGCTGTTTGTGTTTAAGGTAGGCTTTCCAGGTTTTATTCCTTTGAAGCATAATTTTTTTGTGTCATTGGTGAGCCAAGGGGTGGTTTTAGTTTTGATTCTTTTTCTTCTTATTGGAGCTTGGGAGTTAAGGACAGTTAAGAATGTGGAGTTGAAATAGTCAACAGCTTTGTCTAGAGGCAGAGTTTTCAAGGGGTTCCAGTTAGTTAGCTTCAGGGAGTTTGAGAAAGAATTTTTATTAAAGTTAGTTAGGTTATGAGTTTGAATAAAGTGGTGAGAGAGAGGGGAGGAGGGAGTGGCTCAAATGGAGAAGGCAGGGAGGTGGCCTCCTAATGGGTCAGGATTGACATCAGATTTTATAACTTTGTTAGAATGTGATACTAGTATCCAGTCAAGTATGGAGCCAGGGGGGTTAGTTTTGTTAGGTCTAGTAATGGAGTTAGTAAGTTGAGTGAAGTTGAATAGGTTGATAGTTATGGAGGGATTAGGGTCACTGATTTTTCCCCAGTCAATGTTTACATCTCCTAAAATAAAGGTTTCTAGTTTAATGTTAGATGAGGACCATGAGTGAATGTCTTCCAAAGTATTGGTATTGTTACTAGGAGGAATGTAGAAGGAAATAATACAGATGATTTTGTGATCGTTTATTTTTAGTATGCCAATAACTAGTTCTGCATTATTAAAAGAGGGGATGGTGTTGGGGTATGGGGTCATAGTTTGGAGGTTAGAGTAGATTAAGGAAACTCCACCTCCTCTTCTATTAGTGCGGTCAGATCGGAGAGCATGAAATCCTGGAGGTAGGAATTCAGAGTCATTAATGTGTGGTTTTAGCCAGGTTTCAGAGGTGGCTGCTATGTCTGGGGAGTTATGGGAGAGCCAGGCATGGAAGAGTGTTAATTTATTTTTTAAACTTTGTGCGTTGATTGTGAGGAACTTGAGGTTTTTATGAGTAGTTTTATTGTTGGAGCAAGACTGATTAGTAGGAGAGAAGTTTGGGCCTGGATTGGGGTATATGTCGCCAGCTAAATTAAGGCAGGTAAAGTTGGGGATACATTTATTTGATTTATGTTTAGATAGATGATGCTGGTAGTGAGTTGGTTTAAGTTTGTAGTTGTTTTTAGTGATTGGAAAAAGTTTTATTTTTAAGAGAAGGAAAGGGTGGGAGGGGACTAAAAATGCAGAGATCTTGTGGAAGTGGGATGTATAATGGTGCTGAGGAGTCAAAGGGGGAGAGGACACATGAGAGTTAGTATAGAAGGTTAAATGGTATAGTGATAGTAGAAGATGAAGGGAGAGTAGGGAAGGACTTTAGAAGGAAGGCTGAGCATGGTCATGGGAGACAGTTAATGTTAAAAGAGAAGGTGATATGAGATTATGTGTTGGGGGTGTGGTATAGAGAAGTAGGTAGAGTGGAGGAGTGGGAGGGTGAAGGGTGTATCCTGATAGGCTGGAGAATAGGGAAGGCCTAATAGTGATGAGTATCTTGATTGGTTGGGGAGGGGGGTGGGACTATAAGGATTAGGGATAAATCTAGGACCACTGGGGGCGGGTGAGAGTTGGGGGCAGGGTAGGGGAGTGGATTGAGCCCATAGGGCGAACGGAGTGGGAAGAGCCAGGAAGGTGGGAAGACCTTGAGGCATGGACTGAGTCTCTTTAGGGAGATACGGTCCCAGTAAACTTAATATAGATCAAGCAGACTGTCCACACCCGTCTTCTCTTTGAAAGGAAGGATATTCTGTTTGGTAGTGAAGAAGGGGAATAACACCTTGGGGAGTGGACTGAGTCTCTTTAGGGAGATAGGGTCCCAGTAAACTTAATATAGATCAAGCAGACTGTCCACCGCCATCTTCTCTTTGAAAGGAAGGATATTCTGTTTGGTAGTGAAGAAGTGGAATAACACCTTGGGGAGTGGACTGAAGCAATCAGTGACCTGAGGCAGGAGAAGGAGAACAACTGCAGGGGTGCAGGTATATGGATTACAAACTTTCTTTGTACTAAAAACTCTTAGTTTCTTAATTTGTTGGGGAAAACCTTCTAGTAAAACAAGTATATGTGTAAGGAGAGATAACAGTACAGCTTTCCTAATGAGGGACAGAGACACTTACTAAAGCAGGTATATGTGTGAGGGGAGATAGAATTACAGCTTTCTTGATGAGGGGCAGAGACACTTTCCAGGTAGAGTTATTTAGTGGAGAGTAAGGGGGAAGTTATTGCTGGGCTTAATTATTGGGAGTATGCTGCCACCTAGTGGAAAAAGGAGGGAGGTACACTGTGAGGAGATGAGGTTCCACTTAGAAGTTCAGTATATAGAAGTTAGATAGAGGTAATTATGGGGAGTAGATTGTAAGACAGTAGCCAAGGATGGGATGGGGGGGGCCTGTGCAGTGACCACTGGTAGGCTGCTTTTACGCGTACCAAGGTAGAAATGCTGCTCAAGTAAAGTAGATGCTAGTAAAACATATGTAAGACAGAGTACATACACTGAGTCTCTTTAGGGAGATAGGGTCCCAGTAAACTTAATATAGATCAAGCTGACTGTCCACCGCTGTCTTCTCTTTGAAAGGAAGGATATTCTGTTTGGTAGTGAAGAAGTGGAATAACACCTTGGGGAGTGGACTGAGTCTCTTTAGGGAGATAGGGTCCCAGTAAACTTAATATAGATCAAGCAGACTGTCCACCTTCGTCTTCTCTTTGAAAGGAAGGATATTCTGTTTGGTAGTGAAGAAGGGGAATAACACCTTGGGGCATGGACTGAGTCTCTTTAGGGAGATACGGTCCCAGTAAACTTAATATAGATCAAGCAGACTGTCCACACCCGTCTTCTCTTTGAAAGGAAGGATATTCTGTTTGGTAGTGAAGAAGGGGAATAACACCTTGGGGAGTGGACTGAGTCTCTTTAGGGAGATAGGGTCCCAGTAAACTTAATATAGATCAAGCAGACTGTCCACCGTCATCTTCTCTTTGAAAGGAAGGATATTTTGTTTGGTAGTGAAGAAGGGGAATAACACCTTGGGGAGTGGACTGAGTCCCTTTAGGGAGACAGGGTCCCAATAAACTTAATATAGATCAAGCAGACTGTCCACCGCCGACTTCTCTTTGAAAGGAAGGATATTCTGTTTGGTAGTGAAGAAGGGGAATAACACCTTGGGGAGCAGACTGAGTCTCTTTAGGGAGATAGGGTCCCAGTAAACTTAATATAGATCAAGCAGACTGTCCATCGCCATCTTCTCTTTGAAAGGAAGGATATTCTGTTTGGCAGTGAAGAAGGGGAATAACAGCTTGGGGAGCGATGGGAAATGTGAGCAGCAGCCTAGACAGGGCTGAATGTTTATTATGCATATACTATATATAGGTGTTTTACATTTGTAAGACAAGCATATGTATCATAGTAGCATTCACAGGTGACATATGAATATTTACAACATCCCAGGTAGCTGGCCTAGCAGTGTCACAGTCAGCATTGAACAACAGACACTCCAGTGGTAGTCATATGTGAGCTGACCTTTGCTGGGGCGACACAGGGGCCAGAGCTGTGATCTATGTCACTGCAGACAGGGCCAGCAGGAATGGCCATAGGTGCTGGACAGCAACATGTGAGTCCAACAAGTCCTGTTGAGACCTTGTATTTAACTTCCTATTTCACATTATTGCATCTCCCTTCTTCATTCCATTACATGCTAAATTGATTGACATACCTGCTATAGAGCTGAAGAGTTTTCTCAGAATAATGCAAATGTTTAGGTTTGTGTAGTTGCAGTCTGTCTTTGTGTAGATAGGTTCAGACCTGTTTTACATAGGCAGCAGCTTGCCTTTTGCAGGTGATACACATGAACAGGTAATGCCCTGTGCAACAACTGGTGTCTCCTACTTGCTAATTGTATCAAGAACAGCTTTGTCGTCTTTCCATTAGCCAACACCATAGCAACACAGTGCTATAATTAAGTCTTTCATGTGGACCTTGCTCCTTTTCTTTGCCTGCGAGGAGAACATTATAGAGGTGTGGGGACTACAGCTTCACAGAAGGTAGGTGGAAATACCTCTTAGAACAAGAAATGTGGAGAAAGCCCAACAAAATGGGGGACAAAGTTCCAGAATTAGATACACATTGTAAGTAAATATTGCTGTTATACACTTAGAATATTGATAGATTAACAGGGTTTGTCTGGACATGCATTTTCTGCATGACTTGAAGTCTGACAGTGATATGTCTGTGACATACCTCTCAACTGTCCAGCTTTCTGCAGAATAACCAGAGGTTTGCCTCTTATGTTTGGTCTGCTTCTCAGACAATTTCTGTTTTTGAAAAATAAGTAGGATAATGTGAGGATTGAAGTCACTAAATGTTGACATCCATTTGTGTTGCAGTCTTCATATCTTTTAGAGAAGTTATGTTACAACAAACCCGGTAACACCAGCAGCTGTTTCAGTTTGCAACACCATTATTTAAGATATGTCCCTCTTTTAGGCCCCCTGTCCCCCACGTATGTCAGGCTTTGTCCAGATGTCTTTCAGTAAGAGGGTCAGAAGTATGGTATATCATTATTTAGTGGCTTCACTCCTGATATCATCCCAGTGATTTAGCAGACTCCCAGAAGTGTTATGAGACAGTGGCCATAAATATGGTCCCACACCCTGGACATTCTGTGGAACTCTGTACAGTTGAGAGATATGTATGTCTGGCCATTATTACCAGACTGTCAAGATTGTGTAGCAGTGTAGTGTGTAAATGTTGGTTGGGCTGCATAGGGAAAGGGGAACATGTGAGCATCATAGATCCTTTTCTATCTGACTGTGCATGCTGCTACAGCCACTGGTGGTATATCAGCTGTATATGTTTGCAGGGGAAGACTGAGAAATGTCCTGCAACACCTTAGCATTCCCAGTACACTGTGACTTCGGGCAGTATATGCAGGTGTAGTTTGTGACTGGCAATCAGAATATGTTTGTTCAAACAGTCGTTATACTCTAGAATTCAATTGGGGCATTGGTATGTTGCTGTGACTGTGGTGCAAATGGTTGTGGGTGGACAATTTCTCACCGATGTCTGCTTTTCCCTACCGTTACATCCCTGTAGTGCATGATATATTTGAAAATGCATGAGTAATTCCCCATTGCTGATTTGGGGTGGTGTTGTGTTGGTCTGACTGTAGTTCAGAAGGTCTTGAGTGACATGGTTGGCAGCTCTCAGTGTTTTTTTCCCTTATGTTACATGCCTGCAGTCATACCTCTCCACTGTCCAGATTTCCATACACTGTCCAGGTGCATAGCGCATATCTTTGGTCTATTCCTCATAACAGTTGTGGGTTTCTGACAATTCGCTGGGGTGATGTGAGCATTGACATAACTAAATGATGACAATCATTTGTGTTTTAGACCTGAACTCTAACAGAAAATATATGTTAAAACAAAGTGTGATACTCTAGCAAACGTCTAAGTTTACAACAGCCATATTTCAAATATGTCACTATTGTTTGGCTTTATCCCCCACTTTGTCAGGCTTTTTGCAGATGTCTTGCAGTAAGAGGTTGAGTATATATATATATATATATATATATATATATATATATATATATATATATACTCAACCCCTTACTGCAAGACATCTGAAAAAGCCTGACAAAGTGGGGGATAAAGGCCAAACAATAGTGACATATTTGAAATATGGCTGTTATAAACTTAGACATTTGCTAGAGTATATATACGGTTTACTATTGTTTATTCGGACGGAACAACATTTTCCTTTCAAATAAAAGAATGGTAATACTGAAAGTAAAAAAAAAAATAACTTACACAATGTCGAACCAAAGCTTGACACATTTGACTCAACATTGTTGTCGAAAACACCACATGATAGCTGTATAGGAGCTGATGTAAATCAAACTCCTATACAGCTATCACGTTTTTGCAGGGGGACAAGCCCCCCTGAACCCCCCACACCCCCCATACTTATATATTCTAACTCTGAGATCACACTACAGTGGGGATGTGGATGAATTTCCACTCCCCACTGTACCGCGATCTCCATGCAGATAGTCAGTTTCCACTTATGCAAATGCAGATGTGCATTCCCAAAAGTGGAATCGACCATCTGGTGCAAAAGTGCTTGTGCATTCAACATTCTGTTTTTTGGCACATTGCAGCCGATAGAATGTCGCTCGCACAAGCAATAGTGAACCTATGTATATAAATATATATATATATATATATATATATATATATATATATATATATATATATATAAACATATATATGTATATAACACTGCTAATTCCACAGGTATTTCTCTAATGTCGGATGGCCATACTGTATGATATATTTACTGAAGCATTTCTAATTTTTGCAGTTTCTGTGGACTAGTGGTAACTGCTGTAACTGGAGTGCATAGGATCCTGGGTTTAAGGCTTGCAAGGGATGTGTATTTTTCTCCTTATGTTAAATGACTAATGCATGATATGCTTGTAAAAGCATTACAGATTTCCATAGTTCAGAAGGTGTAGTGGTATGTTGTTGTTATTGTAGTGTACAGGGTCCTGGGTTTGAAACTTGCCAGTGCTGATTATTTTGTTGCTAGGCAGAACAAGGGCTGATGGAGACAGAGTGATTAAAGCACTTTTAAGCAGTTGTAAGTGGGTTTGCACGGTTTTGCGTGAAGCTAAGTGATGCTAACAGATGGCTAATTCCTCTTAGCTTTGCTTAGAGGCGCGTATTCCTGCTTACACCTGTGTTAATTTTAAATAAAGAAAAGAAAAAAATGCTGATAGGAAAGTGGTAAAATGGGATCAAACAGGGGGTAAACTACTAGGAAAAGTAGTTGGGATGTGCAGGATGGGTGTAGGAAAGGACCATAGCTCTACATTTCTTCTGCAGCAACAGCTGTGACTGATGTGGAAAATTTGGAATTTACATCCCTACACCCCACAGGAAGGGGTGTTGGCAACATACATTTGTACAGTAATTTGAGTGTAGATTGATTTACATCCCTGGACATGGGGACAAAATGTAGAGGTATGTATGGGGCAATGATTTTTTTGCAGGGCAGATGCCCTTTTTTATTAAGGTGCGAGTGGGATGTTGGGAAAGGGCTGTAGGTATGTTTGGGGAAGTAGGTTGGGTAGGATAGGTTGCATTAGCAGACAGACAAGACACACAAGACATCAGACAGGGATGGCATATGACACATAAGGGGTAAACACCTTGGACGGAGAGGGTGGTTGGGAATCAGAGGCCCATGAGCTCCCAAATGGATACAGTGGGACTGAGGTCCCCACCCATGGGCAGTCATGACTGCACCTTAATGGCCCCAAAGGTGGCTGTGCTGAGGGCAGGACAACAGGGGCAGCCTGTCCCTCTAGGTGTGCCAGGCGACCCTCCATCTGGCGCAGCCGTCTATCCAACTCGAAGCAGATGATGTTGCCCACCATACCCCGGAACGTGCGGAGGGTGGCAGGTTCCTCTCCATGCCTACACCTTGGGGGAGGATGGGCCCTGTCCCCTTAGGTGATTCCATCCAAAAGTAATGCAGGGTCAGCGAAGGAGGAAGTTACAGTTTGGCTCCCCCATATGCTGGGGCCCAGTGCCATGGCCAGATGAGGCAGGACAGGGGATCTGCTGGGATCTGCCTTCCCAAATGTGCTATGGTGTTGAGGTTAGTCATAAATATTGGTTAGTCATAAACAAAACATTACAAAATTAGTTATAACAGCATGCGTGGGTGTTCCAATTAACCCAAACCAACAGATTTGAAACACTTGCATAGCAAACAGAACACATGCATGTGAAACAACAGTAAGCATTGTAATAGCATGCTAGTTACATTGATGGCAAGAGGCCACCAACAATGGTATTTGAACAAGGTATGTTAATATGCAACTAATTAAATATATGAACAATAATAGAACAAAAGTCCCAACATTAAGTTTTGCGAAAAACATACCTGTAGTATATGAATAATAATTAGTGATGCAGATGAGAGGACATGCAGATGGTTGGTGTGACAGAGCAAGATGCAGAGGACAGGAAGAAATGGAAACACATGATCCTCTGTGGTGACCTCTAATGGGAACAGCCAAAAGAGAAGAAGAAGAAGAAGAAGATGAGGGGTTGATCAAGAGAAAAAGTCCTTTAACAACTGTATAGACATCTATTTTTCAAGCAGTACTGTTCAGTACTTTACAGATCTGTCCTCACTTTACATCTATTTATGGTCCATAGCTTCTGTAGCACACACATACCTGTTAAAGTATCAACCTGGAATGGTATGGGTCAAACTGTGACAACTCTGGATACATGACTAGAAGGGACTCATAAATGTCAGGGTTACATATATGACAAAAAAGGGGTCCCCTGCACTGATGCTGTGTGGGTGTGCTACTGGCATACTCCACTGGATTCCTATCTGTGTCCATGGTTATTGACAGCAGTGACTACTAGCTGTGACATTGTGACACTTGAGAGACATGCATTGGGAAGAATGCATGGTGTATGTACCTATCCTGCTGTCATTTGCAGGCATGGGGTTGGACAGTGGGACAGTTGTACACTGTGTATTGGTATACCCTTCATACAGCTACTACAAACATTTCTTTACCTGTAAGACCTGTGTAGAAAATATATGTTACCACTATCTATTATAGACCATATATATATATATATATATATATATATATATATATATATATATATAGTTAACCACTGTTTCTATAAATATTCAAGATTTCTTGAGTGTATATATGCGCACATCTCTTAATCCTTTGAAATGGAAAACAAAGGTTAACACAAAGCAATGCTGCAGGGAACACTATATCGTACCTGCACACCAGTTAGGGGGATTCCAGTGGCACTGGTGAGTTCATGTGCCAGATGGTCCAAGACCTCCGCTTTGTACTGAGAGCTCTGGTACTGGCCCTGCAGCAGTCTGTTGTCATGGTTTTCTACCTGGAGTCCAGCCATGACCCTGGACTCCAAAATGCCCCAGCCCTGCACCCAAAAGCCCACTCCCTCTCCTTCGCCAGACATGGTTCCTGCAGAGATCAGACTACAACAGTTTATGGCTGTATTCCCACCTGTGTGGTTTAAATAAGGCTATAGTCCTACCCTTTGTCATCACTGGACCATTTTGAGAATGCTAAGCTCAGCTAAGTGGTGTGCAAATTCGCTAAGCTGAGTTGAACAGTGCTTAAGGGGGTAAATACTGAGCACTACTTAGTGCGCAAATCAGCTTAGCTGAGCTGACTGCTGCTTAGTATTTATGTATAAGCAATTCTTAAACTGGCTAAGCAGAGCTGACCACTGCTAACCATTGCTCAGTTTTCATTTAAAAAATATCAGGGTTATAGCTTAATTAATCATTACTGACATAATATTAAGTGTATATGATTTACTTTACATGATGTCCCTCTATGTGCTTTCATTACATTACCGAAGGGTGTGACTATACTGTATGGGACACTTGTGTATACATGGGTGATTTCACATGTTATCTGCACTGACACTTCCATTTTGAACCAGCTACACTACCCTGGTTAACATATATCAATTACTGCATAATTTAAAATAAAAAAAATAATTTTAACAATGCTTTCCCATGCAAAAATAAAGAAACTCTTTTGGTACTTGAACCATGAACTGCTGCATACAAAGCTGAGACTCTAACCGCTATGCTATCTTGCCATTAAGGATCTAAGCTATATACTTGTATTTATCTCCTATGAGATGTGTAAGCAATGCTGAGCAGAGGGCCATACCATGCAAACCCGATCAGCTATGCTTAAACTTTACTTGGAATGGAAAAAAAAACAATTAATAAAATCACTTTAATTACATGCATCTATACTCCTTGTAAGTTATATTTGGTAATGCACTACTTGTCATTATATCAACTGTCTAAGTCTGTATGGGTAATATCAGGATTGAAGTCACTGCATAATGGCATACATTTGAGTTTCAGACTTCTAATCCTTCCCGACATGTCATGTTGATACTGACCCTGTTCCTCTATCAACTTTCTAAGTTTGTAAGGGCAATATTTGTAATATGTCCTTATTTGTCCCCCCATAATTTTATGCTTTGTCCAGTTTTCTGCTCTGAGATATTGAGAGGTATGCTCCCCATCATTTTAGGCTTTGTCTAGAGTTTTGGCTCTGAGTGGTTGAGAGGTATGCCCCCCCCCGTCATTTTAAGCTTTGTCCAGATTTGTGCCTCTAAGAGGTTCAGACATATGGTGACAGCGCTGTACAGCACTTTCACAATGCAGGGGGTGTGTGACAGTACCTGTCACACACACCCTCCATTGCTTCCTATTTAAATTTTTGCTTTCAGTGTCTGTGGACACGGAAAACAGTCAGAAAGTGCCGTATGGCATTGACAATGCAGGGAGTGTGTGACAGTACCTGTCTTACACCCCCTGCATTGCTTCCTATTTAAATACCTGCTTTCAGTGTCCATGGACACTGACAGCAGTTAGAAAGTGTCGAACAGCACTTTGACAATGCAGGGGGTGTGTGACAGCACCTGTTATACATCCCCTCCATTTCTTCCTATTTAAATACCTGTTTTCAGTGCTGTGGACACTAGCAGTAGTTAGAAAGTGCCATACAGCACTTTGACAATGCAGGCAGTGTGTGACAGTACCTGTCACACACCCCCTCCATTGCTTCCTATTTAGATTTTCTGCCTTCAGTGTCTGCAACAGTGAAAGCAGATAGAAAGTGCCATACAGCAATTTCAGAGTGCAGGGAGCATGTTGGATGTGCGAACACACCCCCTACACTCAATAGTGTTCATGTCCACAAAGCCATTATCAGGAGCACGCCTTCATTAATATGTAAGGCATGCTGCTGTTAAGGGTATGCAGAAGCGGATACCATTCACTCCATGTAGGAATAACACTATTCCTGCACGGAGGTTATTGAATCCTGGGAAATGTCTAAAACTAGGGAGCTTTCTGTATTGTCTTGGAAGTGTTTTATTGTTTAATGACTTCCTCCATTTTGCAAAGATCTGAAGTCTATGTATTTTCACAGGTGGATGCCAAATACTTCTAGCTTCCAGCAGTCGGAGGTTTAACCTGGGATAGAGTCAGATGACAAGAAATGAGGTCATTCTGCAAGCTATCACAGCAGTAATATTTGATATATTAATTTGAGAACTGTCTGAGAGAGAGAAGCAGCAATCTGTATTCTGTCTGTCTTGGAACTGACAAGAGCCATTCACCACATCTGACTTGCTCTTAAGTAAGTTAACTAGGGTATAGTACTTCTCCTACATATAGTCAGGAATATAGCAAAGCTTATTTTAGATGCTTTCTTTATTTATATGAGACTGTATTGCAATGCTGTTTTAAATATTTCCTGTGATTTTGAACTCTGATGTCACTGTGATTATGTACTGAGTATTTTCTTGTTCTTTTATTTATTTATTTAACATTTGTTAAGTGGGAAAGTCAAACTTGGAATGTAGCCAATTTTCAGCAGAGGCCAGGGGAGAAACGCTCCAGACACATGGTCTTTGTAAGTGGAGGAAACCAGAGCAGCCAGAGGAAAGCCACATGAATGCAGGGAGGACATGCAGATTCTGTACAGAAGGCACTCCAGCCAAGAATCAAACCAGAGAACCTCTTGCTATGAGGTGACAATGCTGCCGCTGCACCACTCTGCCATCTAATGCACCTTTTATTATTTATTATTAAATATATTTGAACCTTTCATTGTGGCTGATCTGTCTAGAGATATTTAAGTTCTGTGAGTACTTGCATAATTATTTGGTGACACTTTGTAGGCTACTCCTAATAACCTTGCTCTTGGTCAAGATACCATTTGTATTAATAGTAACACTATACAGTAAGATTGGACACCCTTTGTTAAGGGCCTTATAGTAGCTGATAAGGGGTTCTGCTGGCAGTGATAACTACCTTATAGTCTGGGCAGAAGGGGGCATAGCTAGTAAATCTGTGCCACCCTTTCCCAGGTGTGTGTGTGTGTGTGTGTGTGTGTGTGTGTGTGTGTGTGTGTGTGTGTGTGTGTGTGTGTGTGAGAGATACAAATCTCCAAGAGTGTGTGTGTGAGCTACTTGGGCAGGGAAATGAAATACTGGTTGGACAGAAAGAGTGTTGGAGGACTTGTCTTGGAACTCTGGCTAAGGACTCAACTCTATAGCTGTGCCAGTGGGGATTCTTACTGAGTATCTGGGAAAGAGGGAGAAACCAGCCCTGGACTGATTGCGGTTTCTGTGTGTTCTTATGGGAAATTGCACTTGATGCAGAGAGCTGCATCTGGAAATACTCTATGTTTATTTGTAATCCTCCCATGTACGTCCCCCACTGGTGCCAGTGGTGAGGATTGAGGCAGTGGTGGGGTGTCACATTTATCAGTTGGCAGTAGTGAGATAGCCACATATTGGGATTCAGTGGTGTGGATATTAAATTCATGTAGCCTGTAAACAGTGGTCATTAAAGAAGGTGTTTTCACTCTCAGTCAGCCACACAGTGAACATTCAGAGTCTCATATCACAGTAGTTTTATTTTTTTTTTTGTTAGCTTAGTTAGTCAGGGAGAGCAGGCAAGGATGTCAGCAGAGGAGTATGGCAAGCTATCAAGGAGCTAGTTGGCTGAAATGTGCCAAGACAAAGGACTGGAGCATGCCAATCTGACTAAAACAGAGACTATTGCAGCCTTAGTCACAGCTGCATCATGGACCAGCAACCAGGAAGACAACCAGACTACCCTTAGGGATCTACAGTTCTCAAAAAATGCACAGTTCAAACTTTCCACAGAGGACTTAAAAATCAGTCTGGAGTTAAAGAGACTTGAACTGGAGGCCAAATTTTTGAAAACAGAATCAGCAGAAAGAATGTAGCATTTGGCGGCTGAAGAAAAGGAGAGACTGCAGCAGGAGAAACAAATGGAATTAGAAGCATCAGAGAAACTGAGACATCTAGAATCTGAAGAAAATGAGAAGCCGAGGCATCATGAAAAGGAGATGTTGACTCTTCACCAGGGCCATGAAGGTAACGGGGAAGGGAATAACCGAACCTCAGAAGCAATAAAGGTCAGTAAATTTCTTCCACAATTTAAAGAGGGTGATAATTTTGATAGTTTTATTCATATGTTTGAAAGGGTATGTAAACAGTATAATGCTGACCAAGGGCTCTGGGTATTGTTCCTGAACCCTTTACTCCATGGCAAACTGTAACTGCTATTTCTAAATTGTCTGATACTGATTGCTTAAACTATGATACTGTTAAAATTGTTTATTATTGTTTTAAGTTAACACCTGAAACTTATAGAAAATAATTTTGTGAGCATAGACCAAGGCAGATGAAAGTGTGTGTGAATGTATTGCTGAGTTAAGCACTGATTTTCATAGATTGGTGAATGGGTGTCAGGTCACCATTTTTGAAGGGTTGGCAGACCTTTTAGTGAGGGAACAAGCCCTTGGCACTTTGCCTGAGGACATGAGAATCTGGTTACCAGATAGAGAATGTTATACTGCAGATGAGTTGGGGAAAAAGGGACACCTATACCTAGTAAGCAGAGCATCATTGCATAGGAAAGGGATACCCAGTGCTGCTCATGAGTCTAAGGGAAGCCATGGTGGGCAGCCTAAACTGCCCCAACAGAGTCCGACAGTAGCAGGGAAAGCCACTAGTTCAGGTACATGACCAGAACCAGGGGTTAAATGTTTTAAATGCAAGCAGTGGAGGCAAGATGGGGGAACAAAATGTGGGAAAGCCAGTAAGTGGGAATGACAGAATGCCAGCAGTAAGTTGTCTGGAGACAACAAGGGTACCAAACTACCACAGGAGGTTATATCCTATCTTAGTAGATGGAAAACAGGCCACTGCTAAGAACAGACACAGCCTCTGACCTAGCCATTGTGAAGCCTGCAATGGTTAAAGAGGAACACTACTTGCTTGGGCCATCTACTCCAGTCATAGCTTTAGGAGGGACCCCATTACAAATACCTTTGTCTAGGGTTCACCTTGACTGGGAGTGTGGAAAAGGAAGTAAGCAAGTAGGTGTATTTGAGGATATCCCTGCAGATGTCCTGATAGGGAATGATTTTGATAATGCAGTACCTTGTGTGCATGCAGTTACATGCAGTCAGGCTTGGAGACAAGCATGTGGGTCTGGTAGCCTGGGGCAGATCCAGACAGATGGCACACTTGAAGCAAGGACTGGTGAGGAGGCTACTTCAGGGAGGGATCGACCCTGTAGCAGTAAGACTGAAGGTGAGCCACAGCTGTATGTGGGTACTGATGTTCCCTTGGACAGACTGACTGCAAGGGCAGAGGTGAGTAGTAGTACTACCCAAGCTGACAGTGAGGCACTGCTGTCAGAGAATACCAGACTTCCTGTGGAAGGGGAGATGGGAAGGGTTACAAAGAGAAAATTAAAACAGGCTCAGCTCTCAAACCCTACATTACATGGCTTAAGGGAGGTAGCCAGAGAGGTACCTGACACTCAAGGAAAGGGGGAATCTATATACTAGGACAAAGAGTTACTGTATAGAGATTGGAACCCTGAGGGAGGGGTAGAGGGTGAGAGACTACAGTAGTTGGTAGTGCCCAGAGCCTATCGTCTTGCACTTCTAGCCATAGCCCATGGCATTTCCTTTGCAGGTCATATGGCATAAAGCATGCAAAGAGACATAGTATGCAGAACTTTTAATGGCCTGGGATTTCCAGGGATGTAACAGGCTACTGCAGGACCTGTGACCAGTGCCAAAAGGTAGGTAAGGCAGGAGACAAGATTAAAGCTCCTTTGGTGCCTTTGTCTATGATTGAGGAGCTGTTTCAGAGTGTAGCTCTGGATATTGTAAGGCCTCTGAGTACTCCAAGTTTCACAGGAAAGAAATATATCCTAGTGTTAGTAGATTATGCTACCAGATACTGTGAGGTGGTGGCCCTGTCCTCCACTGAGGCAGAAAAGGTGGCAAATGCTTTGTTAGAGATTTTCAGAAGGATAGGTTTCCCAAAAGGAATACTGACTGACAGAGGTGCCAATTTCATGCCAGACCTACTAGCTTGTCTGTGGGAGCGCTGTGGGGTGAAGCACCTAAAGATCACCCCCTACCACTTCCAGACTAATGGTCTGGTAGAGGGGTTAATCTCTACACTAAAGACCATGCTATGGACATTTGCAGGCCAGTTTAAGAGGGAGAGGGACAAATATCTGCCCCATCTGTTGTTTGCTTACAGTGGGGTGCCCTAGGACACCACATGTTTTTCAACCCTTGAGTTGCTGTATGGGCATAGGGTGAGGGGGACCTCTAGATTTGCTTTGTGATGAGTGGGAGGGTGAGTTTGAATCTCAGAAGGAGTCTGTTGTGGCATACGTCCTAAACCTCAGGACAAGGCTCAGGGAACTCATGGGCTTGGTCTAGGAGAACCTGGCAGAAGCCAAACAGCAGACAAAGGTCTGGTATGACAGGAATGCTTGAGCCAGAGAGTATGCTGTAGGGCAGCAGGTTATGGTTCTCATTCCTGTCAGGCACAACAAGCTGCAGGAAGCTTGGGAGGGACCCTTAAAAGTGCTAAGGAAGTTCAGTGATGTTAACTACATGGTAGAACTGCTAGGCATGAGGCAGGGGCACAAACTGTACCATGTTAACATGATGAAAACTTACCATGATAGGGAGGACCTTGTGCTAAGTATTTGCAGTAGAAGGCAGGAGGAGTCTGAGGGAGATCTACGGTTTCAGGAAGCCAGCCAGAAAAATCCTAAATTATTATGGAGGAGCCTTGGGTTGCAAGCATATGATATGACAGCACAGCACTGTACTCAGGTAAGGAATGGCAAGGCAACTGGGATCTCAAAGCAGGGAATGGGGTTAAGGTATTCCCAGATAGGCTCATCCCTCTCAAGCAACATTTTTCAAGGGTCACTTGAAAAACTAGCTGGAGTCTTTAAGGGGGAAGAAATGTCACAAAAGGAGATATTCTGCCAGACCAGCTATCTGGAATTTAGCAAATAATTGTATGTCATTTGTGAATATCAACATGGTGTATACAAAATGCTTGTGTTACAAATGTATTAGAACTCAGTGTCAAGTGTATATCAAACTGCTTGAAGGTATTTGCAAAGTGCTTGAAATATAACCACAACATGCCCTACTGGAACAGAACAGAAATGCACCTGCACTATTGTAACCGTTTAGATGTATATATTTTAACAGTGGAAACTGGAATACAGAAAATATCTAAAATTAAATTACTTTATTACCAGGCGATAAAAAGATGTGATCTTTCAGTTTTAGTGCAGCAAGAGACACGATGTCTAAAACTAGGGAGCTTTCTTTGTTGTCTTGGAAGTGTTGTATTGTTTTATGACTTTCACCATTTGCAAAGATCTGAAGAGGTCTATGCATTTTCACAAGTGGATGCTAAATACTTCTAGCTTCCAGCAGAGGGGGGGGGGTCACCTGAGAAAGAGTCAGATGACAAGAAATTAGGTCATTCTGCAAGCTATCCCAGCAGTAATATTTGAGATGTTAATTTGAGAACAATATGAGAAAGAGAAGCAGCATTCTGTATTTTGTCTTGGACCTGACAAGAACCGTTCACTACATCTGCCTTGCTCTTAGGTAAGTTAACTAGGGTATAGTACTTCTCATAGCTATAGTCAGGAACATAGCAAAGCTTATTTTAGATGCTTTGCTTTATTTATTTGAGACTGCACTGCAATATTGTTTTAAATATCTCCTGTGATTTTGAACTTAGATGTCACTGTGATTATGTACTGAGTATTTTCTTGTTCTTTTATTATTTATTATTAAACATATTTAAACCTTTCATTGTGGATGATCTGTATAGAGATATTTAAATTCTGAGAGTAGTACTTGAGTATTTATTTGGTGACACTGTGTGGGCCACTCCTAATAGCCTCACGCTTGGTCAAACTACCATTTGTATTAATAGCAACATTACACAGTAAGATTGGACACAGTTTATTAAGGGCTTTAAAGTAGCTGATAAGGGGTTTTGGTGGCAGTGATAACTACCTTATAGTCTGGGCAGAAGGGGACATTGCTAGTAAACCTGTGCCAGCCTTTCCCCAGTGTGTGTGTGTGTGTGTGTGTGTGTGTGTGTGTGTAAAACAAATTTCCAAGAGTGTGCATGTCAGCTACTTGGGCAGGGACATGAAGCACTTGTTGGACAGAGATAGTGTTGGAGGACGAAGCTTGGAACTTTGGCTAAGGCCTCAACTCTATAACTATGCCAGTGAGGAGTCTTATTAGGGATCTGGAGAAAAAGGTAGAAATCTGCCCCAGACTGACTGTGGTCTCTGTTTGTTCTTAAGGGGAAATTCCACTTGACGCAGAGAACTACAGCTGGAAATACTGTGTGTATACTTATAATCTTCACAGTGTACATCTCCCACTGGTGCCAGTGGTGTGGATTGAGACTCCTTAATTACTGGTCCAGTGGTGGGGTGTCACATGGGCATCCATTGCTCTATCCTGCTGTGATATTATCAGAATTAGATCTTCTAACAAAATCTTTCACTTTGCAGGTAATCCATAACCTCAGTTTGTATTTCTTTAACTTCTTGATTACTAATCCTCTTTTCTACTTTTCCTCTTTTTTATTTTTGTTTTGTAAAATTTTCCATATCTGCATGTCTTTGTCTGTATTTCTCTTTAAATATGCTTGTTGCTGCTCTTTTTGTATTAATTAGTTTTGCTTTCTGCTTTGCATAAATACTGCATGATATTGAATCTCTGGTTTACTATCAAATGACTGAAAATCAAAAGACTGAATCCAAAAAGACTGAAAATTTAGAATACTGAATGAAGGAATTTGCCCCTTCTCCACTGCTGTGTGATCTTGGAGTTGGTATATATAGCTAGCAGGGGGTGTGGGGATCAGGGGGGCTTCCCTCTTGCATTACAAATGTATTCAGTATTTTGAATTTTTCAGTCTTTTTGGGATTCAGACTTTTGATTTTTAGTCATTTGATAGTAAATCTCTTTCTCTTTCCTGTGTCCATATTTCTTCTTCAGATGTCTCCTGTTCCTCCTGTTTCTTCTTACTTGGGGTACTTGTTGTTACATCAAGCTGTGATATGACTTGTGTTAGACTTTCTACACTAAATCCTTCACTTTGCAAGTATTAAATAACTTCAACTTTTATTTTTTTTAACTTCTACTTTACTAATCTTCTGTTCTACATTCCCTCTTTGTGATCTTATTTTTTGTATTGTGAAATTTTCCATATCTGGATGCCTTTGCATGTACTTCTCTTTGAACATCTTTGGGGCTGACTTTTGTATTGATTAATTTGGCTTTCTCTCTTTCTTTCCCATATCCATATTTCTTTTTTATACCATTCAAAAATCTCTACAGTTTTCTTTATATTTTTGCACTTCCTCAGTTGCTTCTTTTTCCAAACATCCCACATTTTCTTGGTCTGTTTAATGTTTTTCATAAATTTGTTATATTAATGAACGCATATTTTTATTTGAAACTTCTGACAGTTTTTCTTGTGCAAGTATTTTTCTTTCCTCTAATTTCTCTGTTAATCTTTTTGTATATCTTCTTTCTGGAAATTCTTGGCTTCTTGCATAATAGCAACTATACATAATTTCTTTCTTATCCTCAATAGTCCACTCTATCTTCTTTATGGCTCTTTTTTGTCTCATCATTTTTTGTTATTTTTTTCCTTCTACAAAAGGGGGGGGGGGCATCATCCCCCAGGGCCTTGCCTAGCCCCATTTTAGGAATGTTTCCTTATCTTGAGGATTCTCCACTGTCGTTTTTTTTCAAGTCCAGGCACCAGTGTGCACTTTTTATCCTGGAACTTGTGCACCCAGCAATCTTTTTTTATTTTTTAACCTACTTGTGGCCATGATATATGCTATATAAATTACAGTCTATATATCAGTGTTGTCTTAGTGAGATTTTGTGAAAAAGAGGGTCCACCTCATGAAGATACTCACCAAGACTTGAGGATGCATTCAATTCCAGCAATACTACACTCCTTTGCTTGCTGATTTATCATCTTTCCATTAGGAACCCATGATTCTTTCTATGGTCTTGCAGATGAGTCAAGTCAAGCTTATGGGCCTAAAATTCCCAGTGTCAGTTGATGATCCCCCTTCATACAGAGGGATTACTGTCCAGACTATAAGGTAGTTATTCTGCCAGAACATAGCCAGTTCGCAGGCTGTAGTTAGTTGATGAGGCAGTTCTAACCAATTTAGGCTTTTTAGTGCTATACAGTAGTGGGTTCTGAAAGGGGCATGCACTGCTACTTTAGCAATGTTGTTATAGTATTGTTTAAGTTTTAATTTTTATGAAGCCTGGTGGTTAATAAGGATGGAAGTGTCATACAGAAGAGTGGGAAAGAGATAACTAGGGGGAGGTGTAGTTTTAGTTGTGTTGGCAAGAAAGTTTTTGGCTGTGTAAAGTATCCCTAGTTTTTGATGTGTTTTTCTTATACAATTTTATATGTGCAGTTTGAATGTAAGATTGTCATTCACTATCACCCCTAATAAATTGCTATGTGAAGTTACTTCAGTGGTTGTGTTATCAAGAGAGAGGACTTTAAATTTTGTTTTTTCATGCGAGAAGGATTTGGGGAAAAAGAGTAGCAGCTTGGTATTTCTTGAGTTGAGAATGAGTTTTGAGCTCTATACCATGTTTCAGTGGGTGTTAAAAAGTTTCCTGAATAATCGTTTGGAGGCGTACCATGTTGTCAGATGTGCAAATGAGAGTGGAATCCTCTGTGTATTGTATTAGGGTGGCCTGTTGTGGGGATATATAGAGGGTGTTGGTGAAAATATTAAAGAGGAGATGACTAAGGATAGAGCCAGTGGTGATAGGGAGGTAAGGAGAGAGCATGAAGTACCATTTTACTGACTGATACATATTGGATAGGTAGCTTTTGAACCACAGAAGGATTGGTTGACAGAGACCTAATAAGGACATTTGAAGTAGAAGTTTGGTGTGACAAACTGTGCAAAAGGCTTTAGACAAGTCTTTATTGACAGTATCTACAGTATATATATATATATATATATATATATATATATATATATATATATGTGTGTGTGTGTGTGTGTTAGAAGGGTAGAGCTAGTACTATAGGAAGGATGGAAGCCATGCTGTGTAGGAGAGAGGAGTTCTTCCTGCAGGAGATAGCCTAGCAATTGTTTTTGAATACATTTTTTAAGTATTTTGGTGATGGGAGGTAAGATTGCTATAGGTCTAAAGTTATGAATGTCTGTTGAATTTTGTCATTTGTGCAGAGGGATAATGTGTGACTTTTTCCAGAGAGAGGAAACATGGGATTCCTGGATTGACCTATTTATAAGGATTGAGACAAGATATGCAATGCTACTGGTTGCTATTTTTAGGTACTCACTTGGAGGATCATCAGCTGAAGAAGAGCATGGTTTAAGTTCTTTTAAGAGTAGTTTTAAACAGGATGTGGGCACAGGCTTGAAGGTGAAAGTGGATGTGGTGATACACGTCTGTTGGACAGGGCTGGGATTAGATGATGAGTAATCCTTGGTTAGAGATGTTATACTATCTATAAAACAAGAGTTGAACTGTATTGCAGTTTTGGGTAATGAGTTATTGGGAAAGGGGTTTGGGTTGAATTCTTGGCCTGGATGTATTTTTTTCTTTAATGGATGTCCAAATGTTTTTAAGATCGTGTTTAGTATTATTATGAAAGTTATTATAGTATAGTTTTTTTGTCTTCATTTATTTGTTTTTTAGTACAACTGCGAAGCATTTTGAAATTTTCAAGATATCGTGGTTTTTCATATTTTTCCCGTTCTTTCCATGCTTTTTCTCTAGCCTGCATTAGCATTCTACTCTTTTGGTTCACCAAACTGCATTACCTGTTTTTAGTATTTTCCTTTTAGGAGGCGCAAGGCTATTTAGGATATTTAGAAAAGTGGTACTGAATTCATTTACAGCATCATCTAAGGGAGGATTTTTAGGAAGTCCCAGTTTATAGATGATGGTGTAGTAATGAACATTTCTGGGTTAAACTTAGAAAGGTTAAGTGTTGTCTTATAAATATGCTGTTTAACTGGATTGGGAGATGATCACTGAGGGAGTCTGACATTGTACCTGAGGTAGAGTACTTGCTATGGACTGATACTAGGATCCATTCTAATAAGGAATTTGATGTCTTGCTATAATGTTTGGGACTATTAATTAGTTATGTCAAACCATATAAGTTCATGCTAGATGTAGGGGTTTAGAGTTTATATCCAACCAATTGACATTCACATCACCTAGTAGTATTTTTTCTTGTGGAAATGTTATGGATATCCAATGTAGGATGTCTTCCAGTACAGCTGTATTGTTGCTAGGAGGGATGTAAATGACAGTAATACATATTGGTTTATAATTGTTTATTTTTAGGAAAGCAATAAGAATCTCTGCTGAACTGAATTTTGGTACTGGTTTGCTGTAAGGGGAAATGTGGTTAGATGTTGGGAAATATTAAAGCACTACCACCACCTTTCCTTTTATTTAGTCATTACACATGATATTATAATCAGGAGATGTAACTTAAGAGTAATTTATGCAGGGTTTAAGACAAGTTTCAGTTACAACAAGAATGTCAGGCTTGTGTTGGGTAATCCAGGCAACAATATTTTCCTTTGGTGATTAGTCAACTAAAAACCATTATCACAGTACTTTCAGACATACTTCATCTGAATATTGGTACTTTTAGGGAAAAAGTCTTTGGTAAGTTCACGTGAAGGGCTGGGGTTATGGGACAGATGTATTCTACAGAGCAGAACAGCAGGCAGTACTCACAAGAATTAATTCCCTTAATTCAGATCATTACATTAAGCACTGGAGTCAAATAGGACACAAAGGGTAACAACACAAGGGTCACTTTCAAACAAAAGAAATGCTATCATATGTACCCCCATGGATCAGTGATGGGTCCCATATTATACTATCTTGATTTATTTAAACCTTTAAACCTTAAAACTTTAAACCTTTTTAGACCTTCTCAGGTCACCTTATGTATAGTTTATATGTAAATAACTGTAAAATCAAAATAGTTGTTACATTTAGCAATAATATAATTAAATTAAATTAAATGATTATATAACAAATATTAGTGAGTGGCCTAAAAAACTTAGTTTACAATTCAATACATCCAAATGTAAATGCACAGTTTTTGGTTAATTTTCAGTAGAATATAACATTACTTTATTAAATGAGTTTACGGAACAGGTGAAAGTGTTTAAAGCCTGTGACATTCTGAGAGACAGCAAATGATACATAGAGTAGCATATTAATCTCTTTTTATCCAGTGCAATGAAATAGGTATGATTACAGTGTAAAGCAATTGCAACCACAATCACTTTTCATCTAACAGATCACTCTGCATGAAGAAAGAAAATGTATCCAGAGCAAGCCAAAGTTGCCCATTAAAAAATATAATACAAAAACCACCATAAACCTGGCATCCACCAGAGCTGCTGTTCTTAAAATTTTATTACAAAAGCAAAGGATAAGCGCTTTCACACATAGTGTGCTTCATCAGATCCACAAACTTAAAATGAATCAAAACCATTAAATAGTAAAAACACAGTAGGCAGCCAATTGTCAGAACCATTCAATTGCTGATGTATAATGCGCCTCTTAAGGATGGGTGTTAAAGGTACAGATGCATTGATACCAGCTTAACTATCCATTTAGTCTCTGCAGTTTCAAGTTTATTATTGAAATCACCCCCTTTATTCATATGTACAAGTTGTAAAACCATGAATTCAAAGCTATGCCCAGGTAATGCAGAAACATGCTTTGCCAAGTCATTAAGTAAATTGTTATGTCTAATGTCAACTAAATGCTGCAGAATTCTTTCTTTCAGCATTCTGTTTTCCCCACATAAAATGAGGTGCAGTTTCTACACTTAGCTAAATAAATCAAGCTCTGAGATCTGCAGTCTGCGTAAAACCTTGATGTAAAGAAAAAATCATTAGTAGGATGTTGAAAAACAGCTGTAGTAAAAAAAATGGAAGCAGGCTTTGCAAGATCTATTCATGGTCTGCCCAAAGTGCACAAATCTTTGCTCAACCCACCTCTTTGCCTCATAGTGTCAGGTAGAGGATGGGGCACTGAGTTTATTTCTATTTTTGCTGAATATCACTTAAAGAACCTTTGGAAGTGGTCAATGCAGTTTTGAAAGATACTGAGCATTTTTTATGCACTCTGGGTGATTATATTAGGGCACATGGTACCTTTACTGACCAAACCATTTTAGTGACAATGGACATACAGACCCTATTCACTATAATACCCCATGATATGGGTGTTACATCTTTGAAGAGATTTTTGGCGACCTTTACTAATTATTCACATGAGTTGATTGAATGGATTGGTATATTATTGGATATTATTCTGTTTAATATTTTTTTTTATTTGATGATGTTTTATATAGGCAGAAAGTGGGTGTGGTGATGGGGACTTCCTGCCCTAACAGTTATGCCAACCTTGTGTTGGCGGACTGGGAGCATGAGGTAGTCCTCTCTGACCATATATACTCCACACAATTATTATATTATAAACGATTTGTGGATGACATTTTTATTTTATGGGAGGGACTGGAAGCAGACCTTTTGAAGTTTGTACAATATTTGGAATCTTCCAGTGACTGCTTTAAATTTGTTTTGAACCATTCATGTACCACCATAGTTTTTTGGATACAAGGATTGTGCTGTCTGATGGTATTATTAGTAGCTCTTTATTTAGAAAATCTTGTAGAAAGAATGCGTATTTGCACTATAATAGCACACATCCTAGACATGTTTTCACGAATATTACTAAAGGCCAGTACCTTAGAATGTCTCGTTTGCACACTAGTGATGATACATGTAATGAAGCTATGTTCAATTTAAGGAATGATTTCTTGGCTAGGGGCTATAAGGGACAAGTTTTGAATTATACCCTTAATGATGTTACCTCTTTGAGGTTTGATAAGGGTAAACCATTTTTTAACTGTTTGTATGTACCTAAGTCTAATGTTAATACAACTTGGCAATAATGTCAGATTGTCTTTAACCTATGGGAATAATATGCAGGAGGTTTGCAATGTAGTTAATACATTTTGGCAGATACTTCTTTCTAATGATATGATCAAGGCTATTGTGGGAGATAAACATAGATGCACTTTTAAAAATAATTTATCACTTAAGTGACAGCTTTGTTATAAATCTACAATTATGTCTTCTTTAGTATCTGATCACAAAGGTACTTTCCCTTGTAGATCTTGCAAAGCCTGCTCCCATATTTCAACTACAGCGGTTTTTCAACATCCTACTAATGATTTCTTCTTTACACCCCGCAGATCTCAGGGCTTCATTTATTTAGCTAAGTGTAGAAACTACACCTCATTTTATGTGGGGAAAACAGTTAGAATGCTGAAAGAAATAATTCTGCAGCATTAGACTTAACAATTTACTTAATGCCCTGGCTAAGCATGTTTCTGCATTACCTGGACATAGCTTTGAATTAATTGTTTTACAACTTGTACATATGACTAAAAGGGGGGATGATTTTAATAATAAACTTGAAACTGCAGAGACTAAATAGATAGTTAAGCTGCAGGTAGATAAGCTGCCTGGTATCAATGCATCTGTACCTTTAAACCCCATCCTTAAGAGGTACAGTATACATCAGTAATTGAATGGTTCTGATAATTGGCTGCCTACTGTGTGTTTTTACTATTTAATGGTTTTGATTCATTTTAAGTTTGTGGATCTGATGAAGCACACTATGTGTGAAAGTGCTTATCCTTTGCTTTTGTAATAAAATTTTAAGAACAGTAGCTCTGGTGGATGCTGGTTTTATCATGGTTTTTGTATTAGATCACTATGCATCTTACATTTGGCCAATATTAACGAACAGTTCTGCTTTTTGTCTATAAGATCTAACTCTGGTAACCTCACTTGAGATTGTGCAATGTAGGTTTGCTAAGTTGCTAATACCATGCTTGAAAAGTTTAGCTATAAAGAAATATTATGGAGATTAAATATATATGCTGTTACACGGTAAGCTATGGTTGGCCTTTAATTTTATAAACCTGGACTATTGCAAGCTATAATGAAATGACACATTTAACTAACAGAGAGAGAAGTACATAGTTAATTTTTCTAAATTACACAGGGAATTTAACAAAACCAAAATGGATGAGTTCATAACACATTGATAAATTGCTAATTATATTAATAATGCTAATAACTTAGGACATTTAAAGGAAAGGTAGGACTCTGTCGTGGGAATCATAACTTTACTTAGAAAATGGACTTGTAAAATCAGAGAGCCATGCCAGACACATTACATTCCAAAGCTGGCATTAATGTACAGGGACAGCCCAGTAGAAAGAAAGTGCTTATTTTGGCATGTAATCCATATGGTAAAACTGGAATCCTTTAAACAAACTGACATTTCCATCCCTCTTGCTAAATGCAGGTTTTACAAAGTCACTGTTAGAAAACAGGAACAATAAAATAAAAAAAAAACTAATACAAATTGCTTCAGCAGTATCAGAAAACATTTATAAGGACCTGCATTTACAAGGACCTGACTTTCCATTTCATTTCCTTTTCTTTCCTTTCGCTAACCACAGTGTTTAGAGCTGTAGTTAGCCACCAAAAAAAGGCAGAAAGCACAATTGTGTAAGTAAACTTACCAGTACAGCAGATGTTTGAATGATCAGTAGTATTTCCTATATAGGTTGTACCCTGTACAGGATACAACATCCAGCCAACTTCCAAAGCCTTCAGGGCTCCTTCTGTGTACCCAAATCAGTTCAAGCTTAGCTGACTAAAGGTCAGTGTTAGGTGCCAAGCCCTTCAGAGCTTTCATGCCAATAGAAGGCGGAGGCTAAAGTCATGAGAAGACAATGCTAGAAGCATAGCAATTAAAAGTGTACACCATAACCTAAAAACATACAACAAATAATAGGGCTGGGAGGGTGGAAGCAGCTCCTACAGCACTGATTATTTGAACATTTAGTATTATGGTAAGTTTACTTAAACAACGGTGCTATGTTCTTCATTTGATCATTGCTGCAGTAGGCTTAGGTATATGAGTAGACTAGCATAGCTTACACGGAGTGGGAGGACGATGAGGGTCCAGGAGCCCCTGGAGATTGGTCCTAGCAAATCCTGTTCTAGACCTGTAGAAGGAATCTAGTTTGTAGTGCTTTGTAAAAGTATGCACATAAGATCCAGATGCTGCCTCTAGAATACATCTAGAATTTAAACCTTTTCAAGCAGATGTTTGAATGATCAGTAGTATTTCCTATATAGGTTGTACCGAAAGCATTCGATATGGTCAATCATCAGCTCCTACTTAACACCCTAGAAACCCTACATCTGAACACCCCAGCACTAACCTGGTTCAAGGCTTACCTCACTGGTAGGCAACAAGCTGTCCTGTGGCAAAACAGACTATCAGGCCTGCTCCCCAATACCATAGGCATTCCTCAGGGCTCGATACTAGGTCCACTTCTGTTTTCCATCTTCATAAACGACCTTCACTCAGTCATCCCTAAATCCACCTGCATTCAATATGCCGACGACTCCACCCTGATCTGCTCAGATGTCTCCCTCTCGAATCTCCAAATAACTACTCAACTCTGTTTCACTCTAGTAGAAAAATGGTTCACCGACTTGAAACTCCTACTTAATCCAACTAAAACTAAATTACTACTATTTTTCCCCAACGTCTTCTCACCCCTAGGAAAAGAACTCCCAAATACTAACAATATAACCTTCCATGTTAAATCCAACAATGGGACCATCATAGCCCCTGTCACCAGTACCAAACTACTAGGTGTTACTATTGACCATAAGCTCAAATTTGACATACACATTACCCAAACTGTAAAATCTGTTAACAAAAAACTTGGATCCATGTACAGAATAAAAAACTTTTTAACCCCTACTGCCAAATTAACTATTGCCCACACGCATCTCCTCTCCACCCTCCTCTATGCCTCCCTGGTCCTTTCTTTCCTCAATAAACGTGAACTTAACATGCTCTCTCTTGCCTATAACCACATTGCTAGATTTATAACAGGTTCCCCATATCGGACTCACCATTGCCTTAACCTAAGGAAACTTGGCTGGTTGGAACTGCCCAATCTTCTCAAACTCAACCAACTCACTGAAGCTTGTAAAATAATCAACCAACCAGATAGAACTCCCTCACTGTGCAGCATTCTGACCCCCTACTCCAACCTTAATAGCCTTCGATCATCTAACAGCGTCCAGATCCTAACCATTAAAGCTAAGAACTCGGGTGGTGATGCCCTCTATGCCAACTCCATTGGCAAGCCGTGGAACTCCCTGCCAAACTACCTAAGACTTACAACCTCGCACAATCAGTTCAAAAACAACCTTAAAGAATATCTTAAGACACATTGGCTATGCCCATGTTTGGAACCTGACTAACTTATATATCTCAAATCTACCTAGTCCCATACCACCTTAATCCAATTCCCTTACGCGGATCATTAAAATCTCTTGACCCCACAATGTAAGCTGATGATTCTTGATCTAGTCTATATTCACTTAGTATATGCCAAATAACTACTATGTATAACCTGCTGTTGTTCTTTTGTCTTATATAATATCTATGTTATTCCTATTTTTTTATCCTGTAAATGTAACATGTATTCTCTTTATGTAACATGTATTTTCAACATGTATTTGCCATTTTGTTGGAGCTTTTCTCCTCGGGCCTCTACTGAAAAAGGATATGTATCCAGCTAGACTAGCCCGGTTAACAAATGAAAAATAAATAAATAAATAAATTTCAAAAATCCACAGATGAAGTCAAGGCACTGGTACAGTGGACCTTGACTCTTCCAGGAATTATTATTATTATTTTGTTTTTGGTATAACAAAGAGAAATACTATGAAAAAAAAAAACATTTTGAAATAGGCTGTTATGACACAAGTTGTCCTTTTTGTTTTTCTTATCTTTATAAGAAATGAATGACTGATAAGAGGGTCTGAAAAAAATGCTCTTTCAAGATATTACCTGTGCTGTCTGTGGAATATCCTTTCTCGCTCATTTTTAGGTTCTAAAAAGAAGTCAGGGAGATCTAGAGCCTGGTTTTAGATAAACTAGCATACCGCTTTAGGCATAAGTGAAGGATTACATCATAAGCAAACCTTATCTTTGTGGAAAATAAGGTAAACTTCTCCCAACATGACAGCTTGCAACTCAAATACTCTTCTTGCAGAGGTCAGAGCAATTAGTAAGGTTGTTCTCCATGTTAAGAACCTACAGTCAGCCTGATGAGCTGCTTCAAATGGAGCAAACATTAGACTTTCTAACACAAAATTCAGATCCCAGAGAGGAGCTACCTGTTTCCTTGGTGACTTCTAATGCAACATTCCTTTCAAAAACATTTTCACAGCTTGCATTAGAAGAAGGGTATCCAGTGACCAGAGATGCTGAAATGGCAGACAAGTGAACACTGAGGATTAAGACAGGCAATAGATTAGAAACTCAGAAATACTGAAGAACCAGAGAAAATACTTGCCTTGAGTGGGTGCTGGTTGTTTTCCTAGTAACAAATACAAAACCTTTTCCATTTACTAATATATGATTTTTTAGTAGTAGGCTTTCTGTCCTCCATTAATTGCTGCACATCCTCAGAAAAAAATGTGTCTAAAAGGTATTAAAATCCTACCATCCAGGAAGTCTATTGTAGTTGTTTAGGTCAAGATGAGTCAAGCATCTCTGATCTTGTGTGAGTTAAACCAATCTGTGAGGAAACTTGTGGTAGTGTCCCCTGGCCATCTACAAAAGAATGGAAAACCACTGCTGAGAGGAGTAGCCACAATCATCTTTGGGGAGTCCTTCTCAATCTTCAACATATTAATGGAAAAACATGAAAAACACACAGCACCATTCCTACCCCATGAAAAGCACACAGCACCATTCTTACCCCATGAAAAGCACACAGCACCATTCCTACCCCATGAAAAGCACACAGCACCATTCCTATCACATGAAAAACACACAGCACCATTCCTACCACGTGAAAAGCACACAGCACCATTCCTACCCCATGAAAAGCACACAGAACCATTCCTACCACATGAAAAGCACACAGCACCATTCCTACCCCATGAAAATCAAACAGCACCATTACTACCCCATGAAAAGCACACAACACTATTCCTACCCCCATGAAAAGAACATCCATCTGTTTATTTAGGTCTTATTACATGGAGTTGTAGAGCAGAATTTTGCTAACTGATTATTGTGATTGGATGCATAAAAATCTATTTGCAGCATTCCTCACAACTGTATCATTTCTTGGAAGACCTCCTGATTCAGTTTCTATTCATGAGAGTCTGTGCTAGGTCTGCTCAGTTTCTCTGCCATACATTTATGCTTTGATAGTATATAAGATGCCTGTAGATTGAGACTGTACTATACTGAGATTGATTAGTCTGCAGAGAGGGTAAGATCCGGTTCCTCATGATTGTTTATGTACCACATTAGTGTGGTGTTGTCTGTAAAATATTGTAACAGTCTGGGGACTACAAAGATTTGAAATAGTTTATTTTATGTTTATTTGTCGTAGTCATTTCTGTTCCAAACACCCTGCACTGTTATTCCTATTAAAAATGCTCTCCAAGCAAAGTCTGGGGCATCTGTTGTGACTGACTCTGCTGAAGAGGAAAGAGAGAATGAAAGACTTGGATTGTGAGATATTTCATGTCTCTCTCACATAGTTCGCCATTTCTCAAATCCCAAAATTGGAAGTGAAGAACTTCTCTAAAGCAAACTTCACACTACTCAAGACTGGTGTGGTATCCTTCAAGGCCCCTGAGTCAGAGGAAACCACAACCCAAGCTGCGGAAGCCCTTACAAATGCCTTCTATGAACACCTCCAGGACTGCATGGATCAGACAATCCCAAATAAAACCAAGACTCTTTCCACAAAGGGCAAACGTCCAGTCTGGTGGACCCCAGCCATTAACAAACTTTACAATAAGAGGAGAAAGCTATTACATGATAGAACAAAATCCATAAAAGGGAAGTCACCCCTGATCATTATTAGTAAAAAATACGAGCACTCATAAAATCAACTAAGGCCAATTTTGAGAGAAAAATTGCCATGGATTCAAAGGACAATCATAAGGCCTTTTTCAGCTATGTTAGGAACCTGGGTGGAAACTCACAGATATGCTCAGAATTAGTCCAAAATGATACAAAAATCACTGAACCCACAGACATTGCCAACATACTGGCAGACAGGTTCAGTGCAAACTTCACCCCTCTCCCCTAAAGGAGAGATAACTATCCCAGCCGAGTGTAGCCTCCCGGACATCTCAAATGCGCAGGTGAAAGCTGCTCTCTCTAAAGCTAAAAACACAGCATCAATGGGACCGGATGGTGTCCCCGGCTGTGTGCTACACGAGCTAAATGAGGAATTAAACTCGCACATAAGGCAGCTGTTTAATCTCAGCCTTACCACAGGATACGTGCCCAAGGAGTGGCATACGGCAACTGTGGTCCCACTCCACAAAGGTGGCGCCTCTACAGACCCTGGTAATTACCGCCCCATAAGCTTAACAAGTCTAGTCTGCAAAGCTATGGAGAGGATCATAATGGAGCTCATAAACAAAGATATAGGGGACTTGCAGACATTGGACCCGACCCAGTTTGGCTTTGTCAAGGGAAGATCATGCCTTTTGAACTTGGTCGACTTCTTCGAAATAGTCACCAAGGCCATTGATGAGGAAAAGGCAGTCCATACAGCCTACCTTGACCTTGCAAAGGCTTTCGACACAATACCCCACTCGGGTATTGTAGAAAAACTTACCAGCTTAAATGTAAACCCATATGTCACAAGATGGGTTGCAAACTGGCTTAAGGACAGAACCCACAGGGTTAGAGTTGCTGGCGCTGTGTCAGACTCCAAGCCGGTCACAAGTGGTGTCCCACAGGGCTCGGTCCTTGGCCCCTATTGTTTGGCATCTACTTCTCAGAAGTACAGGCCAACATGGGAGGACTTTGGCTGACAAAGTTTGCAGATGACTGCAAACTGGGCGCCATAGTGGAAAGTGCATCGGACACTGATATCCTTCAGAAGGGACTCACGGAAACAGATAGCTGGTGCCAGAGCCATGGCCTGAAGTTAAACGCCAAAAATGTATAGTCATACCCTTCGGGAAAAACAAGGTAACCCCAAGCTACCATATAGGTGGCAATCCACTAAGCACAGAAGAGGTTATCAGGGACCTGGGGACCCAGGTTGACAGTGGCCTTTCTTTTGACACTCACATTGCTAAAGTGGTTAGAAAGACCTTCTACATTGCCCACCTGATCATGAAGGGATTCACATCCAGATTTAGTGAGGTCATTGTTCCCCTGTACTCTTCACTTATCAGACCAATGATCGAGTACAATGCCCCATTCGGGATGTATCTCACCCGACATCTGCAGCAATTGGAGAGACCCCAAAAGTTCCTCACCAAAAGGATAAAGGGACTCCAAAATCTGTCATATGCTGCCAGATTGAAGAAACTCCAGCTCTATTCAGTCGCATACCGTCTGCTCAGAGGTGACATGTGCCTGACATACAAGGCCATGTCCAACCCGGAATTAATGGACATGCTCCACCTCAAAAATCCAAATCCACCAAAACCACTAGAGCAAGCGACTTAAACCTTAGCACGGATATAAATAGGACGTGCTGGAGGGATAGATTTATCACTCAGAGACTCCCTATGCTGTGGAATAAAATCCCGGTCCATGTGAGGCAGAGCACCTCGCTGACTCTGTTCAAGAGAAATCTAGACCTGTGGATGGGAGATCGTAGGTTTACCCCGGGAATCATCTCTGGGTCACTGCTGGACAGAGGCACAACAAACTAATGGGCACAGTATTTTTTCATATAAGGGGTGGCGTAAGCCACAATAATTTGGGCTAGGCTTATAAATGCCTTAGGGCAGATAGCCTAGTATAAACCTATGAACCTATGAACCTATAAGGTATGCTTATGCTGGGCCCATAGACATTTCAATTACATTTGAATCTTTCTAATGTGGGGTCTTGCAAAAGGTATCATGAGAATCATAGATGCCACGAAACTCAGAATTAACTTGCTATGACAGAAGTATTAGTGGTTATGGTGTACACTTTTAATTGCTATGCTTCTAGCATTGTCTTCTCATGACTTTAGCCTCCGCCTTCTATTGGCATGAAAGCTCTGAAGGGCTTGGCACCTAACACTGACCTTTAGTCCGCTAAGCTTGAACTGACTAACATTTTGGGTACACAGAAGGAGCCCTGAAGGCTTTGGAAGTTGGCTGGATGTTGTATCCTGTACAGGGTACAACCTATATAGGAAATACTACTGATCATTCAAACATCTGCTGTACTGGTAAGTTTACTTACACAATTGTGCTTTCTGCCTTTTTTTGGTGGCTAACTACAGCTCTAAACACTGTGGTTAGTGAAAGGAAAGAAAAGGAAATGAAATGGAAAGTCAGGTCCTTGTAAATGCAGGTCCTTATAAATGTTTTCTGATACTGCTGAAGCAATTTGTATTAGTTTTTTTTTATTTTATTGTTCCTGTTTTCTAACAGTGACTTTGTAAAACCTGCATTTAGCAAGAGGGATGGAAATGTCAGTTCGTTTAAAGGATTCCAGTTTTACCATATGGATTACATGCCAAAATAAGCACTTTCTTTCTACTGGGCTGTCCCTGTACATTAATGCCAGCTTTGGAATGTAATGTGTCTGGCATGGCTCTCTGATTTTACAAGTCCATTTTCTAAGTAAAGTTATGATTCCCACGACAGAGTCCTACCTTTCCTTTAAATGTCCTAAGTTATTAGCATTATTAATATAATTAGCAATTTATCAATGTGTTATGAACTCATCCATTTTGGTTTTGTTAAATTCCCTGTGTAATTTAGAAAAATTAACTATGTACTTCTCTCTCTGTTAGTTAAATGTGTCATTTCATTATAGCTTGCAATAGTCCAGGTTTATAAAACCTAAAAATAGATCTAAATACAGATTTATGATTTTTTTTTTTGTGGAGGAAAAACTCTTTGAACGGAGGTGTCCAGGAGACAACCCAGGAAAACAATCTTGTGAGAAAGAGTCAGAAAAGACTTCTGAATGTTCTCTTGGAATCCTGGCCAGTTTAGGAGATCCCTTTAAGTGAGAGATTCCTGACACTTTGAAAAAGACTCTGCAAATATAAGCAAATCACCTAAATATGGAAAAAATGTGAATACCTTGCAGTCTGCAGTAGGCTATCACAGGAGCCACATACTTTGAGAAAATCCTTGGAGCAGTAGCTAGACCAAAAGATAATGTAGAGAACTGATAATATGACCCAGACACAGAAAACCTTAAGAAATGTCTGAATTCTGGACTTTCAGGAATGTGATAACATGTTTTTGTTTTAATCAAAGGCCACTAGGAAAGTCAAATGGGGTATAAAGGGTAACAAGTTGTGAAGAGACAGCATTTTGAATTTGGGAACTATCACAAACTGATTCATAAAAGAATGAACCAAAACAAGTCTGCAAGAATCTTCTTTCTTTGACACAAGGAACATACTGGAATAAAACATTTCCCCTAAATGAAGAAGAGGGACATCTTTTATTGCACCCAGAGCAAGTATATGCTGAATGACAGGACAGAAAAGAAGAATCTAGTCTGGTGCATCAGGAGGAATCCCCAGAAAGTGAGTAGAGATTCCCACTGCCATGTGTAACCTTGATGGACTACTCCTAGAACCCATCTGATTAAAACAATCTGTTGCCAAAAAGAGAAACTGAGATTAAGACTTTACGGAAAGATTAAATGACTGCCACTCTGGAAGGGGGATTAGAAATTCTTCACATAGTCATTCAGACATATTAGACTGCACTTTGTTCTGGGGAGCCCTGCTTTCATTTTAGAATCTCCCTGACATTGCTTTTTAAACATTTGATTTCCAGCAGCTTGCTCTGGCTGTTTGTTTGGCTTTGTATACAAAATAGTAGAGGGAACACTGAACCCCTGACAAACTTAGAGAAGGGAAGATGAAAAATCTGAGGTCCTTTGAATCAGCTGTCCTCTCTCATTATACTTTTAATGATCTCTGTAGCAGAGGGTCCAAAAACTAGTTGCCTATCCAAGGCAGATTTCAAAAGCTCATTTTTGACATCCTCTGGGAGGTTGTGAGAATGCAGCCAGGCAAATGTCTTCATAACAGTTCCAGCATCAGCACCTGCCCTGAAGTGGCATCAGCAGGATTACAAGCACATTTTCAATAGCAGGTAGCCACTTGAGACACAAGATATGCCAGGCTGCACAAAGTTGTTGTCTCCTCACAAGATGAAACAGATACCAAAATATTCCTTATATTCTCACAAGAGGCAAGCATACACTTCAGCATATGAGTTTGACAGATAAAAGTTCTAAAAACAAGTGTTGCAGAAGAATGCACTTTTTCCCTTGTTTATCATAAGCATTTCCATCCCTGTCAGAAGGACAGAAATTAGTATTAACCACAAGTTTAGCAGCAGCTGGGATCACTGAAGCAATAGCTGCAGGGTCAGTACTGGGATAAGTGTATGAAAACATGAAATACTGAGGCATTTTATGAAATGCATCTGCTGTCTTGGGTGCAGCAGACTGGCTATCAGGGGAAATTTCAAGTTGTGACAAAAACATCAGCCAAAGCAGAGTGAAAAGGAGGAACAGACTTAGGTTCAGAAAATTCCAAGTGTAACAAATCTTGATGGACTGAGAGGCTTCACTTTTTTATCCCAGAATAAATTGACTCATTCTAAAAACTGCTTCCCAGAAAAGGAATCCTTCAAAATTACTGGCCAAAGCCATATTCTTCTCAGAACCTAAATCAAAATTCTGTGGAGAAAACACATAATCTTTGCTCTTAGAATCATTTTTATATTGACTTCCCATATAAGTTTAATTCTCCAATGTATTGCAATTAAAAAAATGGTTTAAGCATTGCAATTTATGCATAGTATTGTTTAAGTATTGTATTTTCTCTTTTTATCTGCTTGGAGCTTATCTCCCTGGGCCTCTACTGAAAATGGACATGTATCCAGCTAGACTAGCCCAGTCAACAAATGTAAAATAAATAAAAATAAAAAATAAAAATATTCAAAGGAGAGGTTGAATGTGCCCCCCCCCCCCACATGGATGCACAGACATGCCTAGTCCCTGGATGCTTATTCTACAACAGGCTACAGGGAGGTGGTAAACACCTGATAGACCTAGCATGGACAGGCACCAGGATGGTGGGTTGATACTTATGAAGACACAGTGGTGGGGAGAAAAAAAACTAGCCAGTAAAACAAACAAGTTGTTAAAAAGTAACTTTTCCCCATTAAAATACTATGAAAAACCCCACTTGTAGCACTTACTCCAGTCCACAAAAGTAAAGTAACACAACTTTTATCACAGGAAAAAATAATTTAAGGCTTGTTTTAACAACTTTCTACCACAAAAGTAAACAAGTAATACTCCCAATTAAAAGCGTACAAAGGTCACATGACATTCATTAAAAAGCACTTTCTCATATGAAAAATACGTTTTACAGAAAAAAAATGTTTTCCGTCATAAAAAGTAAAGCAGTTTTCTTTCCTTGAAAGGAACTTATCTTTCTAGCAATGGAACAGTGTTAGCTGACCACTGATCATTGAAAGCATGCAGAGAAGCTCTCTTTTCACTGACAGAATAGCTCAGAAGGGCTTGCCATCCAAACCTGACTTTTAGTCAGCTTGAGCTGCCTAATAGTTTGGACATATGGAAGGTACCCTGAAGACATAACTCTCAACTTCTTGGAGCAAGAAATCTGGGAAAAGCCATAAATAATGGGGTGGCAAAGTCCAAACATAGGGACAGATTTTAAATATTGCTATTATAAACTTATGAAGTTGCTACAATAACAGATTTTGCATTAGCTTGAATTTTCTGAAGGGTATAAAGTCTGAAACTCAAACATCTGCCATTATTTTCTGACATAATTTCTCAAAGATTTACCTGAAAACCAAAGTTTTTATGAGGGACAAATGAAAAACATGATGCAAAAATTTGGACATTCTGTGAAAATCTGTACAGTTGAGATGTGCCTAAAGGTTTTGGAAGCTGGCTGTACACTGTATTCTGTATAGGATACACTGTATATAGTTAAGGTTTCTGCAGAAATGATCAAATGAAGATCATCTAAAGCAAATAACTGCAGCACCAGTTATATGGATGCATGTGTGAGTGTGTGTGTGTGTGTGTGTGTGTGTGTGTGTGTGTCTGTGTGTGTGTGTGTGTGTGTGTGTGTGTGTGTGTGTTCCTGCTTTTCTTGTAATGGTTTATACTGAATCGGATAGAAACTAGCTGAACTACAATTATGATGGCTATTATTTATGTATAAAATAATTCATTTGATCACAGTTAGACATCTGAACAGTGCAGTTAAGAAATTAAATACATTTATATGTACGTGCGCACTAGTGAACGTGTGTGTGTGTGTGTGTGTGTGTGTGTGTGTGTGTGTGTGTGTGTGTGTGTGCATTTAAGTAAATGTGTCTGTGCATGTCTTTGTGTGTGTAGTTTTAAGTGTGCACATGTGTGTGTACATGTATGTGTGTGCATGTGTGAGAGAGAGAGGAAGAGTGTGTATGAGTAGAAGTAGTACTACAATTCTGTGCACTGCATATGTCTGACACTAGTGAGTAGTGACCTAAAATATGTTACTGCTACCACTTATGACATATTTATTCATTCATTTGATCAGAAGAAACATCTGAGTTATACACAGACAATAAAGAGATTGTGATTTGTGATTGCAGATGTGTGTGTGTGTGTGTGTGTGTGTGTGTGTGTGTGTGTGTGTGTGTGTGTGTGTGTGTGTGTGTGTGTGTGTGTGTGTGTGTGTGTGTGTGTGTGTGTGTGTGTCTGGGTAGACAATATTAATTACTTAAATTACTTAAATAACATATATTTCGGATGTAAAATACTTCCTTTAACAACAATTACAGAATCTTGAAAATTTAGACAGATAAACAATTTTATACTCAAGCTACAAAAATGAATATACTAACAATGAGACCATTTCAAAACAGTTTGGCAGCTAGCCAATTTTTAAACACAATAATGCCCTCCATGTTGAGAATTACAGGGAAATGAAATATTTCCTGTCATATACACCCAGTAGGGCATTATCACTTACAATATACAGGAGTCAGTGTTCCTTGACATTCAGGTCTGGACATTGGTTTGAAAACTTGTGAACTTGGAAGAAAACGAAAATGCAAAATGCTGGGGTGAATTAAATAAAGCCTACACAGAGTGATTTTCCATGAAAGCAGAGTGTCATGGATCTAACATGGAAACCAGCAGTTGTGCAATCCAGTAAACAGAGCAGAGAGCCGTGCATGCAAATAATTTCATAAGCAGGTGAAATGCATGCAATTGAGGCTGTTTTGCGATCCAAGAAGCAGATAGGTATCTGTGCAGAAGCCGTGTTGGTGTCAGTAAGGTACATGGAAAATATCTCTGCACAGAAATGTAAAAATTGTACAGGGGCTGTAAAAACCTAATTAGAATGTCAGAAATGTCATTGTAGGCACAGATATGTGCAAAACTATGCCATGTGAGTCCAAAAACTAATGCAAAATAATATAAATCAATATATTTTTTTAATACCCATATTACGTTTGTGCAGCACGCAGCAATGCGCAAACATGCCGTTATGGAAAAAAATATTAAAATGCTTAAAAAGTAAAAATAAGTCATATGTGAGAAAAATGCATTATAGTGCCCTGCATGCAGTATTTACAATGATAGATTTCAATGGTTGCTAAGGAGGCAGGCCCTGGAATAGTGAAGTATCCAGGTTATGTGCAAAGATCTGTATACAAATGAGCTGGGGTTACTGAATAGCACAAATGACCTACTATGTCCACAGATAATACCCATGTAGCCCCAGAATCGTGATGGTGTCAGTAGAATAGGTAGGTAGCATAAAAAGGGGGGTGTCACTATAAGTTTAAGTAAATTGGAGCTCAGCAGTGCCCGTTTGTGTGCCGCTCAACTCAGCTAAGAAAGGGGGTGTGTCCAATGCTGCTATGCTTTGTTTAGCTGCGGGGCACATGTTTTAGCTGGTTAAAGCTATGCTGAACATGCCCGTGCATGGGAGTGTGACCAAACTGCTAAGCAGTGTTTACGCCAGGTTTGCTCATAGCACCGCAGTGCTTAGCAAGGAAAGCATTTTAAAAAAAAGGAAGTAGCCTGGGAAAGCCAGTCATGTATACATGACTGATAAGCTCTGTTCCACTGACACTGGGCCATTCAAATCCCTCAATGGTATACCTGGCAGGTGGAATGCATCATAGTTAGCCAATCACACAGGAAGTATCTGTAGCACACCACTATAAAGTATGCATGCACCCTACAATCTAATTTTACCCACATACTCTGCACTATTGGAGTACAGACTTGGGAATTTTAACTGACAGAAGGCTAGGGGCTGCTGCTGCTTTGCTACATCTTTATCTGCTAGAGGCTGAAGGCAGTGCTGATGCTGGTGCTGAAAATAATCCTAGACTGAGAAGGAGAAGAGTGTTCAGGCCCAGGGTAACGTTTCAGGGACTACATGAGCTGGAGATTATAGAGCGCTACAAGGTGGGCAGGGAACTCACTGAGCTTTGCCGCCCTCACCTCAGACCCAGAGCCAACAGTGGGGAACCCATCCCAGTGGAAACAAAGGTATGTGTAACCCTTAGAATAGTAGCTACAGGTACATTTCAAATACCAACTGGGGACATGATGGGGGTCTCACAGGCATCTGCATCTAGGATACTCCATCAGTTCCTGGCTTTATTGCAAACACATGCCAGTGAACAACATTTATTTACCCCAGACCCCTGAGGAGACAGCCAGTCATATGCATCTCTTCCACCATGTAGCACACTACCCTGAGGTTACTGGGTGCCATAGACTACACATCAAAGTATCGCCCAGTGAGGAGGGTAGAGTTTACATCAACCACAAGGGGTATCACTACCATCAACTGCCAGGTCATGTGCAATGCCCAGAGCATTATTATGAGTGTGTGTGCTAGCAGTCCTGGCAATTATCACGACTCCCATATCTGGCATGCATCATAGCTGTACCAGATGTTTGCCAGGGAGGACATCCTGTATAGACATCTGCTGGGGGATGCTGGCTATGCACTGGAACCATGGATGATGACACCCATCAGAAATGCACACACACTTACTGAAGAATGACATAATGAGGCACACATGCAAACTAAGAACATCATAGACCATGTGTTTGGGCTGCTCATGTCATGGTTTCACTGCCTCAATATATCTGGTAGAGCCCTGCAGTACTCTCCAACTGCATGTGGACAGATGTTCACAGTATGTGCCATGATGCACAATATGATCCTGTGGAAACAGCTACAGCAGGATCATCACAGGGAAGAGACACGCAGCCCCCCACCAGTGCCGCGGTCCCCACAGCCACAGGGGGACTTGGAAAAGAACCCCCCTAAGCCTGTCCTTTAGGCAGACATAGGCATGCCCAGTATGTCCTAGCCTTGGCAAAGAAGCAAAGCATACAACATGCACTGACAACTTAGGATCCTAGGGACTGACATCAAATTCAGACTCACTTACATAGCAAAAAGGATGCCAGCCGCACCACACAACCTGTACCTTACCACGTATTGGCTGTGTACTGCATGTATCAGACAGAGTCAGCCCTGAAGCATGGTTATCTCAACTGCTGCAGTCACAAGATAAGTCACTTTTCTTTACAACAAATGTATGGGGTACTAGACTATGGTAGCATATGTATGGAGCTGCTGCATTTATGCAAAAGAATAGAGTGGGCTACTGGGCTACCTGCAGAGAACTAATAGTTATGTGGGACAACAGGAACTCTCTGTCCAGTACTGGCTGCCCCATAATATGCAGTAGGCCACAAGGCAGCAAAGCCCACTGCAGTATGTGAGGGAAATGGCAAACAGCGGGGTCATAGGACAGATGCATGACTGTCAATGCTAGAGTCCCCTACACCCAACACAGCTGTGTTCCCATACAGCTGCAGTAACAGTATGTTTGCAAAGTTATAGCAGCAGACCTCACAATCCCAGGGCTGTCCCAAACAACCTGGTAACATGTACTGTTTCCTCAATATGCAGGGGCAAAGTGTATGGGCAGGATTCACGAAGCCTCCGTGTAAGAGTTACAAGGCTTACACAGAGGCTGCAGTTAAACAGTGTGATGTCAGTATGTCATGCATATGCATGAGGGCATGCTGAATCACACCTAAGGCTTACACGGTCCATGGAAGACAGTAGGGGCGTGTCCGTAGGCCAAGCCCTGCAAGCGGACATGCTCCCAGAAGAGTAAAAGTGCCTAAAGTAAACCCCCACGACAGAGTACATAGAAATGTGAATAAACACAACACAACACATGCCCCCACAGACTATGAACATAAAATTATATAAATGAACATGTTATATTTATTTAAATTGTAAAGATGTTTGCCCGTGAGTGCGCTCATTTGCACGGGCGTGCCTGTAGCTCAGCCACAGTTAGCAGTAAGTGGAAAAGCATATAAGAACTAACTATGCAAAATAAGCCAAAAAGCAATAGAGTAGCAGTAAAGATGTCGGCTGAAGAGCAGGCAGCCATGGTTCGAGACCCCACAACATAAATTTTTATTTTTAGTGAAATAAGCACGAAACAAGTCCCTGACATATATGTACACATATAAAATTATATTTTATGTAAAATGTAATGAAATAGGCCATTTACTTTGAAGAAATGTGAGATAACAAAATAATAAAAAATGCCAGATGTGCCTATAGCTGAGCTGCAGTTTAACAAGTTGAGTGCATCTGCCCATAGGTGAGCAGTGGTTTAACAGGTGTAAAATGAGTGCCCAAAGGTGAGCAGTGGTTTAACAGGTACAAAATGAGTGCCCGTAGGTGAGCAGTAGTTTAACACGCTGAAACTGTGTGCCCATGGCTGAGTTGAGCGTAATATGCGTGCTGACAGCCAAATGACGCATAAACCAGCGTAACCTGTTTGCGCAGAGCTGCGCACCGTGCCAACAAGCTAACCGTCGGGCAAAGTTGAGCAAGCTGTAACAAAACTGCCTTTACACAGACACACCCCCTAGCCTGTCTAGACAGTCATAAAATATAAAAAGCAGTGGCCAGGTTCGAACCCAGGATACCATGCACCATAGTCAAGGTATTGAACCATAAGCCATGACAGCTGTACTTAGAAATGCAGTAATAGCAAATATATAGGAATGAATAGAAAGAAGAGCATGACAAAGCAGGTTTTGTGAAGCTGATACAATTCCAAAATGGCCAATCACAGATAAGTGCGGGAAAAAAGGCATATATAAGCCCCATAGGTGGGAATACACAGCATAACCGATTGTAGAACTAACTTGCAGCCAGAATGTCAGGAGTAGGTGAGGGTAGTTGCTTCCGAGCACAGAGGTGGGGCATTGAGGAGTCCAGATATATGGTCTGGCTCCTTGTCCACAATCATGAGGCCCAACTCATGCAGGGCCAGGTCCTGTGGGGAGCATATAGGGCTGAGGCATGGGACCGGTTGGCTCATGATCTCACCAGTGCCACAGGGATTCCAAGGACTGGTGAGCAGGTCCGTCACCACCATGCGGACCTGAAGAGACGTAAGCAGGACCAACTGAACCTTTGTATCCAGGAGGCCCGGCAAATGCCCAATGCCCCACTACTGAGTAAGTTACATCTAATTATGTATGTAAGAAATTAACCTAGCTGATATTATGGAGATGTGTATTCCAATATTACTTTATTTATATTACAGCTGCAGGTGTCCGTTCTGCGAACCGCAGAACCTATGGCGATAGGCTGGTGCGGTTGCGCCACCAGGCAGGTCAGTAATCCTCTCCCTGTAACTGTATATAAATATAAAAGTATGACAGTTAGCAAAAGAGTGCAGTGTAGTCACTAAGTAATAAAATGTGCAAGTAACAGTGTAAGAGTGTTTGCAAGTATTGCTTGATTACAAAAGTGTGTTGCAGTCTGTAATCCAAACAGAAAAATGAAAATGTCTGAAATAAAGTCTGAAATAAAGATGCCCCACCTGTAATATAATAGTACACAACCTGAAAAGTACAGCTGCAGAAGATGAGCAAATCACATGTGTGAAATATATCCCTGTTGAAATACTGAAACATGACAGAAGTGAGACTGTTAGAAAGGATTGTAATAACTACAGGTAAAACATGTCAATAAAGCCTAGAAGTAAGTACCATCCTGAATTGTAAAAATAAAACAAGTAAGAGAGTGTGAGAAAGAGTTATGAATCCACCAATAAAGTAGTAATAACTCCTGAATAAAGTATACTGCAGTTAGTACAGAATGAAATGAATGTGACAAGCAGAACCAAACTGCGAAATGTGTTCAAAATGTTCCTGCAGCTGGAATGTGTATCCCAAAATCTGGATATGTTGCTCTCAGTCTGCAATATGCAGATAGTATGATTGTCTGAAATACCAAACATCCACAGTTGTCTATAGCTATATAAAGCAAATGTAGCAGGATGATCTAGCTGAACAAAGCCAGATATATATGTGTATGAATAAAAATGAAAATGTATATTGATGTAGCAGTAACATTCTTATCACCAACTTGAAGTAGTTATCACATAGGAGACTGTAGGCAGAACTGTAGTGTGTATATATCTGCAGCTATTAGAAATGTACAGCATATGTATTGGTATTTGAAGGTGTTAATTATATTTTTTTTACCCTACCCTATAACCACATATAATCCATTCCACGTGAAATTGGTATGCGAAATCACAATTAACACCCCTGGACATTTGTCCTGTTGGGTCATACATATTTGCATGTACGTTGATGCATCTGCCCTGTTCATACATCCAAACCTGATGGCCTGTTGCCATCAGTCAACCCTGCATGTTGTTGGACTGTGTATTGCTGTTCAAATTATGCATGTGTTATGCTCGCTGTTCAATGGTGTGAATATCTGGGTGTTTGGTTAATGGGAATACTAATGCATACTGTTACAACTAATTGCGAATGGTATTGTATGTTACTAGCCCAAACTGTCATGACATAATGCAAAACATAGGATGACAGGGAAGGCGGGTTCCAGCGGACCCACCTCTCCCACCTCAGCTGGCGAGTGCACCTGGCAGTAGTGCCCAGCCCGGACCCACCTCTGGTGGCCCTGTGCCACCTGCGGGTGGAAGCACTGCAGGGGATGGGGCTCATCCCCCCTCTGCAAGTGTGGCCGGAGGAGAACCACCACTCACCCTCTGTAGTGTCCGGACTGTGGTGCATAGGGAGATCCAGGAATCTGTTCTTGGGCCCCTATGCCAGCTTGAGGCACAGGTGGCACAACTAACGGGCATGCCTGTTGCCCAGCCTACACAGCCCCCAGCACAGCCCCGTCCTGGGCAGTGAAGGTACAGTGGCAACTGCCCATGGGTGGGGATATCAGTTCCACTGTTGCCATCTGTGGGCTCATGGGCTCTTGATATCCAAACATCCATCCCTGTCAATTGTGTAACCCCCCCCACATGTGTCATACACCGCCCCTGTATGCGTCTTGTTTGTCTTGTCTGTTGACCTACCCAACCTACCTCCCCAGCTATACCAACTTCCTTTACCTGACATACCACTCTCACCTGAAAAAAAAAAAAAGGGCACTATGTACCCACAAAAAAATTACGCCCCATACATAGCTTCCCATTTCGCACACATGTCTGCTGGACATGGAAACTGTCAATTACAATTAGCTGTACAAGTATTATTGTAGTCCTTACATCTCTCTCAGGGGTGGAAGGTTTCAAATGTCACACCAAATTACAAACATATGCACAGCTGTTGCTGATGAAGAAATGGGCAGCTATGGGCCTTACCTACATCCCTCCTGCATAACCCAAGCTTGTTTCCCTACTGTCTTACCCTCTTAGTGACCCCTTTTTCACCACTTTCCTGTCTCCCCATTTTCATTTCTTTCAAAGAAAATAGCGCGGGTGTGCACACGAATAAGCACTGTTAAGCGGTTGTAAGCGGGTTTGTGCGGAGCTGAATGCCAGTGCGCATACGAGAGCTCTGCGCAAACCAGCGCTAACCCGGTTACAACTGCTTAAAAGTGCCTTAGTCACTCTGAATGACAGGTCCTGTAGTCTGTTCAAAAGCAAAATAAAATCCCACTGTCAGTCCCGAACCCAGGACCTTGGAAACAGTGGTCTGCATGACTTACCACTAATCCATGACTGTTATATAAGAACATTGCGCTACAATAAATATATCAAGTAATAGTAGGAATGAATGTAAAGGGAATATAGGATGTGTAGTACACAAAGCATGTCATGTATATTTACTGTCAAATCTAGTGGATTTCTATAATAGTAGTGTGTGAACAGAAACAGCCATGCTAGTTGGTAGCTAGTAGGTAATAATGTCAGTTATTATATATATATAAATATATGTATATATATATATATATATATATATATATATATATATATATAGTTGTAGGTGTCAGTGTACATACACACGTAGTACAGGAAACAGGAGAGATGAATGGAGAAATGTTAGTCTACAACACAGCATGAATTATGAGAGACATACTAACCTTTACACTCACAGAACAGTGTCCACAGCATACCAGCATGGTCCCCGCCCTTTCAATCTAAAAGGGCAACACCTATCTCACATACCCTTTTAAAGCACTGTCCTGAAATCACAGTGAGAACTGCAATCAGTACACAACTGGCTGCATGCAATCAGCAAATGCTGGCTAATAATTGGTGCAGAGGCCATCACATGGACATATGCATATACCTACAAAAGCATCCTGTGCTCCCAGTCCATGCATGCAATACTTTCATTGCACCATCTGGAGGCAGAGAGAGAGAGAGAGAGAGAAAGAAAGAAAAAAGAAAATAAAAACACAAACAAAAACTACACTTAAGAAAAACTAAGTTGAAGCTGTCATCAGTGACAGTATCAAGCTGGGCTAGCAGCAGCAGGAACCTATACAAACGGTAACACAATCAGCTGTGACAAACACAGGTAATGTAAAGTAACAATTTAATAGTCTACATACTGTGATCCCTCCATATGTGTTATTGGTCTGTATCTATATGTATGTCTATGTGATAAGTTGTGTGTACGTTGTTTTACCCAAAGGGGATGACTATACCTTTCATGCCATTCAGTGTTAGGCCATGATTCTGGCAGCAGTTGTCCATTTCAGTGAGGCCTGTATGTAGGATGTGTGTGTCAGCTGGTGTATCGACTATGGCGCCTAGTTTGCAGTCATCTGGGAACTTTGTCATCGACAACCCACCCATGTTTGCTTTCACATCTGAGAAGTAAATGCCAAACAAGAGGGGTCCTAGGACAGAGCCCTGTGGGATACCACTTGTGACTGGCTTTGAGTCTGACATGGCTCCCGCAATTTTGACTTTATGGATTCTGTTGTTCAACCAGTTTGCAACCCATCATGTGACATATGTATTAACATTTAAGCTGATGAGCTTGTCTATGATGCCTGAGTGGGGTATTGTGTTGAAGGCCTTAGGCAAGTCCAGGCAGGTTGTATGGACTGCTTTGCCCTCATCAATGGCTATAGTGACTGTTTTGAAAAGTCAACCAGGTTCAAAAGGCAGGATCAGCCCTTCACAAAGCCAAACTGGGTGGTATCAAGTGTCTGTAGGTCCCCGATATCGCTGTATATGAGTTCCATAATGAATCTTTCCATAGCTTTGCAGACCAGGCTGGTTAAGCTTATGGGGCGGTAGTTCCCAGGGTCTGTAGAGGTGCCTCCTTTGTGGAGTGAGACCACTGTTGCTGTACGCCAGTGTTCAGGTACATATCCCGTAGTAAGGCTAAGGTTAAATATCAGTTTTATATGCGGTTGTAGCTCCTCTTGGAGTTCACTTAGCACACATCCAGGGATACCATCAGGTCCCATTGATGCTGTGTGTTCTGCTTTGCTGAGGCCGGCCCTCACCTGGACATCTGAGATGACAGGGAGGTTACATTCAGCTGTGATAAGTATTTCTTCTTTTGGGGGAGAGGGAGGGGGGATATTTGCACTGAACCTGTCTGCCAGAATGTTGCCAAAATCTGTAGGTTCAGTGAATTTTATGTAGTTGTGTACTAACTCTGAGCATATCTGAGGCTTTTGGTCCATGTTTCTAACAAAACTGAAGAAGGCCTTGTGGTTATCTTTAGTGTCCATGGCCATTTCTCTCTCAGAGTTGGCCTTGGATGTTGTTATGAGAGAACTTAGCTTTTTACTAGTGCTGACCAGAGATGCCTTCCCTTTATGTGATTCTGCTCTGTCCTGCAGTAGCCTCCTTCTATCGTTATACAATTTGTCTTTGGCTGGGGTCCACCAGACAGGATGCTTAACCTTTGTGCATAGGGTCTGGGTTAGAATTGTGTGTGCATGTTCCATGCATTCTTGGGGATGTCCGTGGGAAGCATTTGCAAAAGGGTCAGCATTGTGGGTTGTGGCTTCCACTGGCCCAGAGGGCTGCATGGATACCATCTCAGTCCTAACAAGTGAAAATCTGTCTATTCACATATATTTCAAAGTAGTCTACTGTGCTGGTGATGGTGGTGGGATATGTATATCCAGGCCGATTAGTTTGTGTCCAGATCACACTAGTGGATGATGTTCCACATACAGTACCTTGTTATGAACCCCCAGAGTGAGGTGGTGCATTGGACCTGTCTCAGTGTGCTGACTGATGGGGCTTGGTACTATGTTGTATGGAATGCGGCAGGTATTGTTGCACAGGTGTTGGCTGAGCACTGATATCTGGCCATGTACATGTGTATCCACCAAGAGACACACACGTGCTACATATGGGAGTAGTAGTATATCACTACAGTTGAGTATCATGTATAGTATGTGTGCCATATTTTGCTGACATAGTTTGCTGATATCCTGTTTGTGTTCTCTTTCAGGGACATGGCGCATCAGCGAAATCCTGCCTACTCTGCTGCAGTAGATGAAGAGATACACCAGAGCCTGGTGCGGGATTATGACATACTGTTTTCCCGCACCAGCCAGAATCAGCAGGAGAGGGCTGCACTGTGGCAAGACTTTGTCCATAGGGTAAATGACATTGGCACGCATAATAGGACATATGAGCAGGTATGACATCACTGCAGTGATTTAATCAGAAATGTCCGTCAGGGTGCATCGGATATCCACAGGCAACAGGTCGCCACAGGAGGTGGGGTGGCCACACATCCCCCCTCACCAGACTGGAGGGGCTACTCCTAAGTGTTGTGGCTCCAGCCCAGGAACATCAACAGCAACACACCTGCATTATGATGGAGGCTGGAGCCACACAGCAACACGACATGGAGCATGCAGGTAATATGCCATATGTACACTTGACTGTTCTGTACACTGTTAGTTTATGCATGTGTAAGGTGTGTCCTTGGTATGTAGCTGTCAACATTGTATGTAATTGTGCAGGTGTGATATTGCCAATATCAGCAGCTGACATGTGAAAGGCAACTGTTGTACTACTGAACTGTATCATACGCAGTATCAATGGCACAGTTGTGCCCACTGACATTAATCCCCTCATTTCTGCAGGTCCCTCCAGTGTTACAGCAAGGCAGCCCATCCATGCTGGTGAATGTGTATTAACAATACCTATAATAGTCCTGATAGTGCTAGTAATAATAGTGTAACTCAGTAGTGCTCTGTGTGTATACTGCGGGGTGTGCATGTGTGCATGTGTGCGTGTGTCCACGTGTGCATGTGTCCACGTGTGCATGTGTGCATGTGTTCACGTGTGCACGTGTGCATGTGTGCATGTATCCACATGTGCATGTGTGCATGTGTGCATGTGTGCATGTGTCCACGTGTGCATGTGTGCATGTGTGCATCACTGGTAACATTGTGTAGACATTGTAAACTGTGTTTCCTGTCTTCCTCCCACAGTTTCTGGTGCTGCTCTGGTGTCCTGCAGCAGGGAACCTGAATCTGGTGTTACAGGTACTGATAATGATGATATCTGTGTAATGGTACAGGAAGGCGTGTCAGGGTCCGTCATTGGTCAGCTAATTGACAGTACACAGCTGTCAACCCCATCATTGCGCACAGTCATCCCGCCAGTACATCCTATGTCACCAATGTCCCTAGGTGATGGACAGGGTACAGTGGGCATTGACCAGGGTAATGTGGTATCTGTGGCACATGCTTCCCCACACAGCAGCCATGGGCAGGGTCCTGAGATGGTACCACACAGACAGTTGCCCATGGGTTCTCGTGGGAGCATCCGTGGGCGTACTGCCTCTGGCAGACGTGCACAAAGAGGTCTCTCAACCTCAGCTATGTTTCAGGCTGTCATGCAGGCACAGTCACGTATGGAAAGGTACACCAGACAGGGTCTGAGGGAGTTGAGAGCATGTTACACATCCATGACTGACAGTATGCATGACATTGTGGATGCTATCCGTAATTTCACCGATGTCATAGACAGATGTTGTGGGGACATATTACAGCAGTTCCACAACTACATGTCCATGAGCCAGGGCAATGGTGGACGGTTGCTGCATCGACGTGGCCATATGCCAGCAACAGCAGCAGCTGGCAGTCGGCGCGGACGACAACAGTCCCGTGGATGCCCCCATAGTGCCAGCAGCAGCCCCAGCAATGCTGGGTCTGTGCTGTCATCAGACCACCCCAGGAGACCACGTGCACGTGGCTCTGGAGAGTCCCAACAGGGACCTGTGTCCAGTCAATGAACACCCGCTTCTGATGACAGTACCCAGTCTGGCTTAGTACTGGATACAGTCCGTAGCACCCCTGCCAGGCACAGGTACCATGTCCGTGGCCACAGACACTGATCTGTATGACCTGCCAGGTGTAGTCTGTGGCTGTCCACAAACTCCAGTATATGGCAGCCATGAGGTGAAACTGTGTGCATGCATGCACACATGCAAAATGTTAACACCTAGGGCTACCACATACACGCACACACTGCATCAACAGCGCCCCACCCTGTACTGCTGTCCCTCATCAACACACATACACATACATGTCAGTTGGTGGTATCAGTGGCAGACTCAGGCATACCTAGTTCACACCCTGTGCATATGACGAAACTGTGCCACCTCCTGCAATCTCCAACATCAGTGCAGGAACAGGTTAACATGTTGCTGATGCACAGGGTGACTACATAGAAGTGTATTACTAGTATCATGTTGGTAACAGTACAGTGTGCTGATATGATTATGTGTATATCCCAGCATGCCTGATGCAGTAACTGTATGACTGTCCTGAATTGTTATCTACTCCCAAAGTAAGTACCATAGTGTAACAGCTGCACATTATTGCATACCGGTGGTAAGGATGTCAACAGATAGCCATATACATAGGTAGCACATGGGAGAAGGTAATGCAAGTAGTGATACGCAATGATGGACATGTACACTAATGGTGGCATGTTGTCCACAACGACTATGCAATGTGGATGTTTGCGCATGTTGATATGTGTGCAGTACCAATTTAATTTAAATTAAATTAAATTTTAAATAATATCAGTTTTACCATGGACATCTGAGCTGTGCATTCCTGGGTACATGTTTATAGTGCCTGCATATTTGCACTGTTACCGACTGGAAGTGGCACCCCTTCTTTGTTGTACAATGGACTACTTCCAGCCCTGCTTACTGTAGCTTTGTTTGCATGCATGTTTGCTTGAGGTTCCCTGGAACACTGATTCCACCTGCAATGCAGATTTACAGAGCTTCTGTGGATTCCTAGTAACATCTGCATAGCTTATTATACGTATGTCAATGTCTCACTTGACAGAACATCACTGTCTGTCCTGTTCGCATGTACGTTGCCTGTGACACATTGCATATGACTTACCTGGCATTTGCCCACGTGTGAAGTCATAAATGCCAGCGCTATGAAATCAGAAGCAGTACACCCACACATACTCACCTTCAGTATGTTGTTCCCCATTGGCCCTATGTGTTGGTAATCACCATGGCAATCACACTACTATGGTAGCATGTGCAAATGTAACTTGTGAATCACCTCTACAGTCCAGTTGTGGTATATGTGAGTCATGTAGCAATGTCACAGCTGCCACATGTATGCAGTCAACCCTCTCCCCTGGTCAGGAACGTACAACACATGTGTGAGATGCAACCACATAGCCAATCTGGGGACTGAGCACTCTGAACCCAGTACTGCCATACCCTGTCAGGTGGCATGACATACTACAGTGACTACAATACCAGTCTGTCATAGACCTGCACTGACAGCAATCCAAACACATGAACACACTGGGGCATACTTGGTGCCTCAGAATAGCATCCTGCCTGAGCATCACACACCTCCCCAGCTGGCACACAGGCATACATTAAGTCGGAACAGAGCACATGCCACACATGGCACACACATCCTGTGTGCCAAACACTCACAGCCTGTAGGGCTACACAACACACTTGCTACAGATGTGTCAGGTACCTCTCTTGGCCGGTGCAGTGGGGTCCCACTCAACAGGCTGTACATGGTGAAGGTCACAGTGATATGCACGTGGGGCACTATGATCCACCACATAACACATGCATACAGGTCAGTCAGAGGCATGGACACATATGACTCAGTCATTGTCCATGCCACTATGGATGACCTGAGACGTACCTCCCTGGACTACATGATAGGAAACATAGAAGGGCTCTCTCAGCATGTGGCACGGGCTGGTATGAGCCTGACCTTGGTTGCCATCATACCTTCACCAGGTATGCTACCACAATATGTAGGAAGGGTGTTTTATGTCTACATTTTGCTCAATCTCCAATGTCATTCATAGGGTATCCAATGGCTGTCAGCGTGTGCTTACATGCTAGGGAAGCCACAATGATTTGCGAGGGGCAGTTTGCACGTGTCACCCATGGGCCATTGTATATTGGTGAAGCCTCTTGATACACACATAGTGCCTTTTGCTGCAGGGCTCAGATTACATAGCCACCTCCATGGGTATCACATGGGATAGGACACTAACAGTAATGCTACACAACACCAGCAGTGTACACCGCAAGATGCATGCACTGGACACTGTCCTCAGCACGGTAAACTGCAATATCTGTGCAGTAACAGATTCCTGATTCACGGCTCACAGGTGCAACCCATCACTGCCAGGTTATACCTCATACCATGCCTGTCGTCCCCTACACATGTACCACACATGAACAGGGGGGAGGTATCTCAAGGCACAACAGATACACACACCTCCAGGTTGTTGGCACAACACAAAGCATCAGGGCCTATCCATGTGCAGCTAACAGTGTGTTGGACTGCCTTCTGGTGGAAACCCACCTGTCCTCCCTAACAACAGTGGGAATATGACAGTCTCTACATATGTCTTTATATGGCTGGACTGAATCCAGCCGAACATTGTGTGTGAGCATTACTGTAGCTACAACACACTAGCTGAAAGGTTCCCAGCATGTAGTCACTGAATTGCAGTGGAACAACATGTTACCACTCCCACAACAGGTGGGAACATGCAGCACCTGTTCATCGACTACATGTAGACTATATGGCCCAGACCAGATGTGTATCCCCTGCTGTTAGGATGATACCATATACAACTCACACTGTATATACACATACCGCATGCAGCCCCTGCACAGTAAGACACAGTCATAATGTTATGCAGTGCAAATACCATTTATTCACTTGAGGCACGTGTCAGACATGGGAACTATTGAAGGTCACAGGTATATATGTGTATGTGGCACACACATACATCATGTGTGCATTGCCATTGCTGGTGTAAGCAATGTCATGCATTGTTATGAACAACAACCCACACATGGGCATTTTGTGTGACACAAACACACGTGGCAGTTGTGGGTTTCCAAAACATACCTAACTGTGCTCTGACAGTAGTAATAGACCCAGTAGCAGAGCACACTATTTGCATTACTGGGCAATTTGCCCTGTTTGGCTGTACTTATAGTGTGGTGACATCACCTGTGTTTACTGGGGGAATATGCAGCATCTGGTGTATTGTAGTAGTTGCCAAAAGGAACTGTTCCTTCACACTTACAATTACACACACCCTACTACCCCCCCACCACACACACACACACACACACACACACACATGCTTGTCATTTGCAGGATTCATACCCCTACCTAACTATGTTATAACACTTGAGAAAGACACATTAGTGGAGCGCACTATTCGAATTACTGAGAGGCTTCTCTTCTCTGGCTGTACTTATAGGGTGCTAGGATTCATACCCCTACCTAACTATGTTATAACACTTGAGAAAGACACATTAGCGGAGCGCACTATTCGAATTACTGAGAGGTTTCTCTTCTCCGGCTGTACTTATAGGGTGCTGACATCATCAGTGTTTGGAAAGGGTAATGTGCATCATGTAGTGTGTTCTCCTGATTGCCAAAAAGCACATATCTTTCATACAGAATTGCACACACACAAACTCTCCTCATTTAAACACACATACTTGCCATTTACAGGATTCAAACCCCTACCTAACTATGTTATGACACTTGAGAGAGATGCATTAGCGGAGCGCGCTATTCGAATTACTGGGAGGGTTCGTTTCTCCAGCTGTACTTATAGGGTGCTGACATCATCAGTGTTTAGAAAGGGGAATGTGCATCCTGTAGTGTATTCTCCTAGCTGCCAAAAGGGACATTTCTTTCATACAGACTTGCACACACACTAACCCCCCTCCACACACCCTGGGCATTTGCAGGATTCAAACTCCTACCTAACTATGTTATGACACTTGAGATGGACGCATTAGCAGAGCATGCTATTTGCATTACTGGGAGGTTTCCTTTCTCTGGCTGTACTTATAGGGTGCTGACATCATCAATGTTTAGAAAGGGGAATGTGCATCCTGTAATGCGTTCTCCTAGTTGCCAAAGGGGACATTTCTTTCATATAGACTTGCACACACTAACCCCCCTCCACACACACTGGACATTTGCAGGATTCAAACCTCTACCTAACTATGTTAGGACACTCAAGACGGACGCATTAGCAGAGCGCGCTATTTGCATTACTGGGAGGTGCCCCTTCCCCTGCTGTACTTATAGGGTGCTGACATCATCAGTGTTTAGAAAGGGGAATGTGCATCCTGCAGTGTGTTCTCCTAGTTGCCAAAAGGGACATTTCTTTCATACAGACTTGCACACACACTAACCCCCCACCACACACACTGGGCATTTGCAGGATTCAAACCCCTACCTAACTATGTTAGGACACACAAGACGGATGCATTAGCAGAGCGTGCTATTCGCATTAATGGGAGGTTTCCTTTCCCCTGCTGTACTTATAGGGTGCTAACATCATCAGTGTTTATAAAGGGCAATGTGCATCCTGTATTGTGTTTTCCCAGTTGCCAAAAGGGACATTTCCCTCACACAGACTTGCACACACAACAACCCCACTCACCCACTGAGCATTTGCAGGATTCAAACCTCTCCCTAACTATATTATGACACTTGAGGGAGATGCATTAGCAGAGAGTGCTATCCGAATTACTGGGCATCTGTTCTGCACCTGCAATATTTATAGGGTGCTGACATCATTATTTCTACAGAGGTATGTACATCTAGTACTACCTGTCAGGTGGGGGATAGCATATATATGCATTTGCAGCCACCTACTTCAGGGTCAGATATGCACATCGCACTGGCAGGTTATGTTCTATACCATGCTTCGTGACCACAGGACCTGTAACACACAACACAACCAGTCCAGACCACCCCTCCCACAACCAGGACACACACTTTGCTTCCCTGGGAACAGTGAAAGGATATGCAGGTGTTCACATACACCATTCCAGTTGTTAATGTCAGGTACAGGCATATTGTGTGTGTGGGAACTACTCAGGCCTCTACAACATTACCCTACAGTCACTACAATTTGTGAGTCCATGTGCTATGGCAGAACCACTCATCACAGCCACAAGGGGGAATACATATTGCACCTGACCATCTGCAACATGGGTACTCACTGTTCCCCACCAGAGGTAGACCACCATTGTTGATATCTGACCATACCCACCTTTCCCTGGACATCCATATCCCATCCCCACCCCCAGGCAAGGTTGTCACTGCAAACAAACTGTATTTATCACAAGCAGACTTTACACTTGTGAAGACTGGGGTGGAAGACTTCAAAGGACCCATGCTGGGGGAGTATACAGGCCACTCTGCATAATCCTTGACAATTGCATTCTATGAGCATGTGGAAGGTTTGCATTGATCATGCATTGATCATGCTATCCCAAATATACCCATGACTGCTCCACAACAGGACACCTGTCAGGTGCACACCAGCCACATATGAGCTGTCCAACAGACATTGCAGAGGAGTAGCCCACAGAGGGAGGATATCTCTGAACAGTACCGGCACGACACTTTAATCCTACATAATCAGCACGACACAGTGTTGACAGTGAAATTGTCCAGACAATGCAGATAAGGCTCCCCTCAGTCTGTTATTGATGCCCACTTACTGTTAGAGGTCCTCAGCAACCCTCTTCCAGCACACACCAACAACATGGATGTGGCTTAACACATTCAAACCCTGGGATCTCCACTGTGTCCCTGCTTGACAGAGGCACAGCACACTAGCCTCACACGGTGCCTTATGTGACCTACTTTACAGTGGCACAGTAGCCTACTGTACTGGGGAGGCAGATGCCAAGCACACTCTGGCTAAGCTGTCATTCCCTAGGGCAAACAGCCTAGTGTTGACCTCTACACCCATATGTTTAATTGTCAGATGCACATTATTTATTGCTGATAGACTGTTTGCAGGTCTTTATTGCCATAGCATTCCCTGTTTGTATGAACAACTTGTGTATCTATGGAAGATGTTTGCATATGGGAGGGATCCACTATATCATGTATGTCTCTGTAGTCATTTAACTGTGTGCACTGGGCAGATTGATGTAATGTGGTTGGTTCCTGGAATAACACATACACATACCAGATATGTGTGTCCAACTGCTAAACTGAGATTTGGCCTAAGTGTGTGAGCATGCCCAGTTCAGCCTTCCCATGACATGTTGTCTGACATATGTCTCATTTATCAAAGTGTGCAAGCATGCCCAGTGTGTGTGCTTTCCATATGTTGAACTCTGCAGCCCACCACATTTGTGGATGAGTGTGAACTTCAACAATATCTTCCGTTTATGGTTGTGTGTTGTGTGTCATGTTGTGTAGTTACTGTCTAACTGCTTTGTGTGTGAACACAACAGGGATTATACTGTGCCTGCAGGGTTTGCATGGGATACTTTGCATACAGTTGTCAACATCCTTTAATACTGACCTAACACTGTAGTACCGTATAGTGTACTGGTTCAGTACTTTCACTGTGGTGGACAGTACCCTGGGCTTTAGTCCTATTACTGCTTTATTTTCCCATAGTGAGCACAGCAGCCTGGTTAGGGGCCAGTTGTGCACATCTGACCATGTTGCATTATGTTCAGATATGAACTACTTATACCAGGCTTGTCCAACATTGGTAGTGTATTCCACAACATAGGTGTACATTGGCAAACAGTAGCAATGTGCCCTAGGCCATTTCTAATGCTAGTCAGAGAGTGTGTTTGTCCTTCGACACACATTGTAAGTGGAGTTTGCCATGACATATGTCATGGTTAGTATACTGTGCCTCCGTCTACCTGTGACATAACAGTGATACCCAGGGTAAACCTACCATCTCCCATCCACTCATCACGATTCCTCTTGAGGAGAATCAATGAGTGACTCTATGGATAACCTGTACTGGGAGTTTACTCATGAGTGGGGGTGGCTTCTGTGTTATGGATCATGCAGTACAGCTTGTCCTATGTATGTCAGTGCTGGGGTTCAGGTCTCTCATGTGCATAGCTCACTGCCATTCAGATTGTACAAGGTGCAGCATGTTCATTGATTCCAGCTTGGACATGGCTTTATACATCAGGCACAGCTTGCCTCTGGGTGGGCAGTATGGCAGTGTGTGGAGCTGCAGTTTGTTTAATCAGGCAACACATGGCATCTGTTCAAGCTCTTTGATACTCCTGGTGAGGTACTGTTGGGGACTTTACAGTTGATGGAGGTGTCTGCTGAGGTACATCCCACAGGGGCTATTGTAGTCAATTGTAATGCTAATGAAGGATGACTGCAGAGCCACAATGACCTCCCCTTATCTAGATCTGACAACCTTCATGATTAGGTGGGTATATGGTATGTTTCTGTGAACTCTACAGCCACATGTTTGTCCAATGCAGGATATCTATCATGCTGTGTCCCCAGGTCTCTCATTACATGTTAGGTACATAATGGGTTAACACTTATGTGGTAATTGGTGGGCACTTACTGTATATCCATGGGGGTTGACTATACACTTTTCTGCAATTAGCTTGCTGACATGGCTATGGCACCAGTTGTCTGTTTCTATGTGGCCCTTTTGTGGGATGCTTGTGTCAGCTGGAGGGTCAGATATGGTGGGCAGTTTGTAGTCCTCTGCATACATGTTCAGACACAGTCCTTCCATGTTGGCCTGTACCTATGGGACATATATACCAAATGAGGGAGGTCCCAGGACCAAGCCTTGTGGGATGCCAGTTATATCTGGTTTGTAGTCTGACATGGCTGCAGCATGTCTGACCATGTCAGTTCTGTCCTTGGTCTGGTTTGCAACCCCTCTACTGACATAGGGGTTTATATTTAAGCTGGTAAGCATATCTATAATGAACATGTAGGGTATTGTATGGAAGCATTTGCAAGGTCCAGCTACGCTGTGTGGACCACATTGCCCTCATCAATGATCTTAATGACTGTTTCAAATGAGTCAAACATGTCTACGGGCAGGATCTGCACTTAAGAAAGCCACACTGGGTAGGGTCCAATGTCAGTAGGTCCCCAAAATCTTTATGTCTGCGGTACATGCTGATCCTTTCCATAGCTGTGCAGACCAAGCTTGTCAGGATTCTGGGGTGGTAGTTTGCAGTATCCATTCAGGCAACACCTTTGTTGAGAAGGACCACTGTTGTTGTACACTGCTCTTTGGGTACACATCCTGTGGTAAGGCTGACATTGAGCAGTAGTGTGATTTGGCATTCCATTCTTCTTGGAATCCATGTTGGACTCAGCCCAGGACATCATCTCATACCATTGCTGCTGTGTGTTTTGCTTTGTAGATGCTGGCTGTTACCTCAGCATCTGCAATGTCAGGGGGCCAGCAGTCTGCTGGGATAGATATTTTGCATTCTGGTGGGTGGGTTGAACTGCACCTGTCAGGTTGTATGTTGGCAATATGTGTGTGTGTTTGGTATGTTGTTTGTAATATTTGTGTGATTCAGAGCATATCTGTGAATTCCCAACACGGTTCCTACCATCAGTTGAGTAAGCCTTGGGATTATCCTTAGTGTCCTGTACAATTTGTATCTTCATAGGTTCATAGGTTCATACTAGGCTATCCACCCTAGGGCATTTGTAAGCCTAGCCAGAGTGTGTGTGTCTTTCGCCCCTTGCTATGTGAATATTATGGCCATTTATGATTTACTTTACTGTGCCTCTGTCTGGACATGACACAGTGAAGACCCCCAGTGTACATCTATGATCATCCATCCAATTGGCAAGATTCCTGTTGAAGAGTGTCAGTGAGGGGCTCTGCCTAACATGGAGTGGGATTCTGTTCCAGGATGTGGGGAGCCTCTGGGTTATGTATCTGTCTCTCCAGCACATCCTATTTCATTATGTGTTGAGGTTGACATCTCTCACTCTCACAGCTCCGATGGCTTTGAGTTTTCTGGGGTGGAGCATGTCCATTACTCCTGTGTTGGACATAGCCTTGTACAACAGACATACAATGCCTCTGTGTAGGCAGTATGTGACTGCATTCAGCTGGGGTGTCTACAGCCAGGCAGCATATTACATATATTTGAGACCCTTTATCCTCTTGGTGAGGTACCTTTGAGGTCTTTCTAACTGCTGCATGTGTCAGGTAAGGTACATCCCAAATGAGGCATTGTACTAGATTATGGGTCTGATAAGAGAACAGTACAGGGGCACAATGACCTCTGTTGACGTAGATGTGAATCCTTTCATGATACGGTGTCCAATATAGACAGTCTTCCTAGCCACATTGGCAATGTGAGTGTCACATAACAGGTTACTGTCCACTTGTGTCCCTAGGTCCCCGATTACTCCTTCCATACATAATGGTTTACCACCTATGTGGTAATTTGTGAGCACCTTGTTTGGTATTTGGTGGGACATTCATACTGTCCAGTGTCTTCAGGACATCTGGGTGGGGTTCCTGTGTGTGAGAGTGTGGTCTGTAGCAGGCTACAGACTGTACAGCAGTTTTGCCTACGGTTAGGTGCACATGGGTGGTCTCCAATGCTTCGTGCATTGTCAGTTACCTGGACGTATGGGTGTCTGTGCTGAATATGGATACTCCCCCTCCTTTTATGTTTTGGTCCAGGTTTTGGGGCCATAACGCATGATATGAGGTATAACCTGATAGTGCTGGTGTGCTGTCAGTAGGCTTGCAGCAAGTTTCTGTCACTGCACAGACATCAATGTTCTCCATACTGGGGAGGGCCTCAGGAGCATGCATATTGCGGTTTACACGTCTGGCATTGGTCAGCATTACCCTTATGTTTCTTACCACTTATGTTTTCTAGGGTGGTGGGTTAGTCTTTTCAGCCTTGCCTACGTAAGGCTCTATGGAGGTGGCAAAAGCCTTATCCAATATCCAGATGCCCAGGGGTAACAGGTGCAAGCCATCCCTGGAACAGCAGCATGGCTTGTCAAGCATGACATCCTAAGCAGACAGACATTAGATCCTCTTGGAATGACAGCAGTAATTGTGCCACTTGTTAAAGCTGATCATTCTGTGTTTGTACTGTGGCATCATTCTTGGTGAGGGTAGGATGCTGCAAACGGTCAGTGTCATACCGGCCTGGAGTACATACTCAGAGAGCTCATCTATGTCTTTTTTCATGTAGTCCAGGGAGGTACATCTCAGGTCATTCACACCAGCATGGACAATGACTGCATCATATTTCTACTTGCTTTGGGGTGACCTGCTTACTTGTGTTATGTGGTGTATTGTAGCAGCCTACAGGCAGTTTACTGTACCCTTTCCCTTGTTCAGTCTTGTGAGTGGAACAGCAGTGTGTCTGACTATGGAGTCACCTATTACAACTGTATCAGGCATGTTGTTTCTCCTTCTGGCCTGTGACTGTTTGGCACACCAGCTTTGTGTACTATGTGTTGCATGTGCTATGTTTGGAGGTTGTGGTTGCTTGGGGGTCTGCTTTGAAGGCCTCTGTTGGTGTGGTGTGTTTGTAATTAGGGCCTCCGGGAATGTTTTTCTGTGTTTATGTGTTTGGTTTGCAGTTGTGATAGGTTTATGTGGGACTGGGTTTGTGGTGTGTGTGGTTATCTTCTCCTCCTGACTAGTTTTGACAGTACTGAGTTGAGGGAGCTCAGCCTCCGGTTTGGATAAATGGTTGCATCTCTCACATATATTTGTATTTCTTGGGGGGAGTTGAGGGTTGTCTGTGTACTTGGGGCAGGTGTAACATTGCCTCAGGATTCACAGATTCAACTTGTTGTAGCTGGCCTTAGTGGATTGTATGTGTGGACATATTTTATTGCCATACTACTGATCAGTGATTACTTCCCTTTTTATGTTTGCTCTATCGTGTAGTAGCTTCCTCATTCTCTTGCATGGTTTGGTAATTGCTGGAGTCCAGCATGCCAGATACCTGCGTGTATGGCATTGTGTTTTGTTGTTATTTGTGATTGCATAATCCAAGCAGTCCTGGCTGTGTTCATGGAATGCCTGTATAACAAGTTCTGAGGTGTGGCCCATATTTTGCACCTGCACAGGGCCTTTAATGAATTCCACATCAGTTTGGAGGGGTGCAACTTATGCTTTACACATGTTTTTCACTGTGGTTTTCTGGCCAGGGACTGTGGTCAGGATGTGTATATCCAGTGTGATTACTCTATGGTCTGGTCTTACCAGTGAGGGATACACTTCTCATCTTGCCATCCAGTACCCATGTTGCTGATTATCACATCCAGTATGCTTACCCCTCTTGTGGGAGTGGTACGTTGTTCCTGGGCATTTTGGTTTATGGATTCTAGGAACTTTTCTCCTACAGTGTTGGAGCTAGTATAATGCTCCCAGTCTATGTCTGGGTATTTTCAGTCAACCAATATAATGTGGTTTGGGGGGCGTGATATATTCATGTATTCTAACATAGGATGGTAGTCTGTAGCAGGCTATAAACTGGGAAGCAGTTTTAGCCACTGTTACTTGACCATGGCTAGTCTATGCTGCTTCTTGTTGTGGTACCAACATGGGGGTGTGGTTATCCTTGACAATTATTGCTATTCACCCTCCTTTTGTAGCTTGTTCCATGTTTTGAGGCTGTACAGCACAGTATGAGGTGTAACCTGGTAGTGTTAGGGTGCTGTTGTGAGCCTTGACCCAGTTTTCTGTTACAGGACAGATATCAACATTCTCCATACTGGGTGAGTTTACACTGCACGCATCTTGCTGTTTAGACTTCTGGCATTGGGTAGCATTACATCTAGGTTGTTATCCCTTGTGGTACCTATGGAGGTGGGTTTGTGTTTTGAGCCTTACCTATTCAGGGCATGCTGTGGGTAATGACAGCCTTTGCCAGTATCCATGAGGCCTGGACTGATAGGTGCATGCCACCCCTAGCAGGTGGAGCATCATGTCATGCTCAGCATGTCATCCCAGGCTGGCACACATTGGATCCCCTTTGACTAACTGCAATACTTCAGCCAATTATTGCAATTGATCATCCCATCATCATATTGTGGCATCATGCTTGGTGAGGGTAGGATGTTAGTCAGGGTCCTCAAGTGTGCATATACTACATGGTGTTACATTACTTAACATATGGCATTCATGCCTCAGGTGGTGCTGCAGGGCTGCCTCTGTCAGATGCACATATTACACTCCCTGTACATGTTTGAGAGCAGGTTATGTCATTTTAGGCATCCATGTTATTATATGAGTGAGTCAGAGACCGGTATCATTCCCAGGGTTCCTACTGAGCCAGTGTATGTGCTATGCATTGCCTCTTTGCCAAGGCCAGGGCATACTGGGCACGCCTCCTTCTGCCTACTGGGGCAGGCTCAGGTTGTTCCTCCTCCGAGTCACGCTCTGCCTGTGATGGCCTTGGCAATGGTGGGGGGCTGTTTGGCCCGGCCCTATGCTGGTCCTGCTGCAGCTGTTTTTGCAAGATCATATTATGTAGCATAGCACATACCATGACAATTTGGGTACATGTAGTTGGTGAGTACTGCAAGGCTCCACCAGATGTGTCCAGACACCGGAACTGTGACTTGAGCAGCCCAAACACACGCTGTATTACATTATGTGTTTGTGCGTGTGCCTCATTATGGCATTCCTGTTCAGGTGTATGTGTGTTTCTGATGGGTGTCATCAGCCACGGCTCCAGTGCATAACCTGCATCCCCCACTAGGTGTCCGTGTGGGATGTCCCCACTGGCAAATGTCTGGTACAGCTGTGTCAAATGCCAGATATGGGAATCATGGTAGCTCCCAGGGCAGCCAGCACACACATTCATTATTATGCCCTGGGCATCACACACGACCTGGCAGTTGATGGAGGGGAAGACCTTGCGGTTAATGTAGGCCCTACCCCACTCACCAGCTGGTGCTTTGATGCATATGTGCGTGTAGTCTATTGCACCCACTACCTCAGGGTATTCCGCTATTTGCTGGAAGAGATGCATATTTCTGACCAATACCTCACGGGCATTGGGGAAATATACATGATCACCGACATGTGCTGACATGGCATCCAGGAACTGGTGCAGTACCCTGGAGGCTGATGCCTGTGATATCCCCATCATATCACCAGTTGGTCTCTGGAAGGTACCTGTTGCTAATATTCTTAGGCCAACACATACCTTGGTTTCCACTGGGATGAGTTCCCCTCTGTTGGCTCTGTGTGTGAGGCGTGGCCTGCACAGCTCGACAATTTGCTGCAGGAGGTCTCTGTCCACTCTATAGCGCTCTACTATCTCCAGCTCATGTAACCCGTGGTAGGTGACCCTGGGCCTGTACTCCGTCTCCTCACTGTGGGTTGTCTGGCACCATCTGCATTGTCACCACCCTCAGCAAGTCGCCTATGTCTCCTTATGACAGCTATGGCAGCCCCTAGCATTTCTGCTCTGAGTTCAGCTTTTTCAGTTTTCACTTCTAATAGCTTACTCCTGTCTTGCAGTGTCTCTTGAGAGAAACATCCTGCACTGCTGTTTGCAGAGTTTTAAGTGCTTGGCTGAGCTACTATTCTGCCTGTGTAATTGCCTGCTTCTAATTGTTTTCTCCTGCTAGCTCCAGCAGTATTCCCTGCTAGCTTCCTACTAATTCTGTTGCTTCCTTTTTCCTTTCTGTTTCCTCAGGGGGGAGCAATGCGCATACCAGCAGAAACACGCTCACAGTGGCTTACATGCGCGCACACATGCTTACATGGTTCAGAATCTGCTTATTCAGGTTAAAACGCGTGCACACCAGCGCAAACAGTCTTACAAGTCTGCCAACAGGCTCCCACATGCTCAGTCTGCCTTACACGCACCCACACTAGCACAAACAGTCTTAGAAGTCTGCCAACACGCTCCCACATGCTCAGTCTGCCTTACACGCGTGCACACTGCCCTACCCGCGCATCATGGCGCACACACGTGCGCATGCACACCCAACAAGAAACTTTGGTGTAAGCAACAGTGTACACCTTCCATTTCTTGACTTTCCCATGCTTATCTTGTGGCACTCCTCTTTCCATGATATGTGTCTGACCTGTCATGTAACACTGACCTCCAATGAACTGCATTTCTTTCTACCATTCCCCCCTGTGATGTCACCTATCTCCTACTCTATTCCTCCCCCTTATGTATCTTTTACACTACTCAGAATGTGCTCATTTGCTATGTGACAGTGGAATTTAGTATCCTAACATTCATTTACATCAGATTGCCTACTAATGCTTAGTTACATCTCTTAGACTCAGCTTCCCCCCTTAGCAACCACTAAACGGTGGCCATGTTGTTTTTGGTCTGCTGGTCCCTGTATTGTAAATCCATGTATTGCATAAAACCCACATTTGTGGGTTTATAACCTTCATTTTTATGTGTTATATAGTGCAACCCATTTGCGCGGGGCTGAGCTGCGTTTAAACATCGGCGATCGCCGAAAAAAAAAGAATTATTTTTCATATTTGCATCGGGGTACCTTGCCAGTGGCCACATATTTGGCCATTGGCATGCTGCCTGACACATATGCACCGTTTATTTGGAGCTGACATGGCTCCATTGTGATTTTTGCAGAAACATACTCAGTTGTCAACTGAGTACATTTCTGCAGCTAAAACGGCTTTTACACGGACTGCTTTCTGCTTCATGGATCACTACTCTACCTCATTTGCATGCCTTTTGTCTGCAAGTGAGGTATTTAGCATATCCATGCCCAGTCCGTGTAAGAGACGTTTTAGCTGGTCTATTACACGGAGTTTCGGGCTGTTCCTGGATCACGAGGCTTGCATGGAGTCTTACACATCTCTTACACTCTGTGCAAGCCTTTGTGAATCCTGCCCTATGTCTGTCTCATGTTGATAGTGTCAGGAATTAAACTTCACTTTCTGGTGGCTGGTGTGGCTTAGTGGTCTAAGTATGCTAGCATGATTGTTGGTGTTCATAGTTCAAAGCTGGTTGCATCTACAGTTTTTTCATGTGAGGTACTCCTATGGTAGGAGTCCCACAGACTGTCAATATATCACTGTTTGTTACTGCAAGAAAACTGGACAAAGCCAGAGAAAATGGATGAATAGGGGGCCAGAGCGGGACATTACACATGCTCTGAGTAACCTAGAAGATGGCTAAAATAACAGCAGGTAGTAACAAGTCAGAGTAGCAGCAGGGTGTAAAGGCCATCATGTAACTGTGTCAGTACCTACAACAAGTCAGTGGGCACCATGTAGTAGTATATTACCAAGAAAACACAACTGTCTGAGGAGGAGAACAAACATATGGATCAGAATGCTGCACTTCCTGTTAAACATGTATAGTCAGAGGAGTAAAGTCTGTAACCCTGTGTGTGGTGTTACATCATGTACCTGAGTGACAGCATACCTACAGCTATGTAGAGCAGGAAATATGGACAAAGCCATGAACAGGAGTGGGACAAAGGCCCACATATAAGCAGAACGATTAACTAGTGGCCATACAGATGTAGAAAGTGCAGAGAATAACAGGTCATGCAGTAGAATGGGTTCCCTGCTGTGTACAGAGCCAGTAACTCAAATGTCTCTCATCTGCTCAATCTATAATGATTTGCCACTGATGTACCTGAAAGTCACAATGCTAGGTAAAATGTACCAGACATATGATTCAAAACCCTGTACAGTCTGTTACAATCTGTACACAGCCTAGTTATGACTCCGATATTATGTGCAGCTCACAGCTAGGGAATCCCTTGGACATAATATCAGGGAGGTGCTGGACTGCTCAATCAGGTGTGCAGCCAATTGGATGTAGCACATAAAATCCCAGTCTGGAGTACAGATATGTCTGTCCTGGAGTCACCTTGGAAGTACTGACGGTCACACTTGGACATGCTTCTACACTTGGCTAATGTCAGACCATGTCTGATGCCTCATCTGCCTAAAGAACTGAAATGTGAATATATCTCTGTGCATACAGACAGCTATGTATATGTATCTGTCTCTCTCTATACCCCTCAGACACAATTACCCTTATCTACCAGTATGTGGCACCCACACACAACTATGTATATATATATATATATATATATATATATATATATATATATATATATATATATGTATATATATATTATATCCACATAAAGGTGCAGAGAGTGCAGAGTGATGTATTGCTGCAGCCACTTATATACTGGTGGTGTGTGTGACTAGTACTGTGAGCTGTAGTGTGTAATAGTAGTAGGAGCTCTAATCTGACATCAGCCACCATGTGTGTGTGTGTGTGTGTGTGTGTGTGTGTGTGTGTGTGTGTGTGTGTGTGTGTGTGTGTGTGTGTGTGTGGATATTTCCCATACAGCAGTAAAGACATGCCCATCAGGCCAAAGTCTGTGCAATAGGCAATTATTTTATGGGTCTATGACTAGCGTCCTCCACACCAGTGGCCTCCCTGTCAACAGCTGCTGATGCCATCCACCTTAACAGCACTGGCAGACACTGTCAAAGCACATAAGCTCTGTGGGTCATGCGATAAATACTTAGTGCTATAGTATACATTACTAGATAGGTCGGGGTCCTAATCTCAGAAAGGACAACTCTGTGAGTGTGTGTGTAAATGTATCCCCTTGAAGCAGGCTGCCTGTCTTGCCTATCTGCATGTAATGGTTATACATTTTGAGGCCCTGTCAATCCCTCATTGGTTTCATTTACAGGCCCTGCTGGTGTCATCAACCTTAACAGCAGTGGCAAACACTCCCAAAGCACGTAAGCTCCATGGCGCATGCAATAAGTACTTAGTGCTGTATTATATACTACTAGATAGGTAGTGGTTTTAGTCTCAGAAAGGGTAACTCTGAGTGTGTATGCTTGTACATATACCTCCTTGCAGCAGGGAGCCTATCTGTAAGTAATGGTTATACATTCTGAGGCCCTGTTAACCCCCCATTCTTCTCCTTTACAGGGCCTGCTGATGTCATCCACCTTAACAGCAGTGGCAAACACTCCCAAAGCATATAAGCTCCATGGCTCATGTGATAAGTACTTTGTGCTGTAGTATATACTACTAGATAGGTAGGGGTTCTAATCTCAGAAAGGGTAATTCTGTGTGTATAAATATAGCCCCTTGCAGCAGTGTGCCTGTCTCACCTGTGTGTGTGTGCGTGTGCAATGGTTATACATTTTGAGGCCCTGTCAACACCCCATCGGTCTCCTTTACAGGGCTTGCTGATGTCATCAAACTTAGCAGTAGCAAACACTCCTAAAATACATAAGCTCCATAGTGTATGCAATAAGTATTTAGTACTATAGTATATGCTACTAGATAGGTAGGGGCAACTCTGTGCATGTGTGTAAATATCCACTTGCAGCAGTGTGTCTGTCTTGCCTATCTGTGTGCAATGGTTGTACATTTTAAGGCCCTGTGAGTACCTGCTGCCCCTAAATAGCCCACATCTACCTAGGCATAAATGCTATCTGCCACTACCTACAATTGTAGGTACATAACACCCAGGTGACACATATCAACGGTAGCATGTCTTGTCATGGGGTATGCATGCAGGATTATGCTGTCCTCCCATTGCCCCTGACACACTGTTCTACACATATGCACCTAGGTAACCATGCACATATAAAGCCGTACCTTGCTAATGTCATAGTTCTGCTTGGGGACCATGCCATCCTAAGCAGCCATATTAACACCAAGTATAGGTTCATAGGTTCATACTAGGCTATCTGCCCTGGGGCAATTATAAGCCTAGCCTGATTCTGTATGGCTTACGCCACACCTTGATTTGAGTATACTGTGCCCTTTTTAAGGTTTAGTTTGCTGTGCCTCTGTCTAATAGTGACACAGGAGTAATCCCTGGGACAAAACTACGATCCTCCATTCATCTATCGAGATTCTTCTTGAAGAGATTCAGTGAGGTGCTCTGCCTCACATGAACTGGAATTCAATTCCAGAGCGAAGGGAGCCTCTGGGTTATGAACCTATCCCTCCAGCCAGTTCTATTTATTTCTGTGCTGAGGTTCAAGTCCCTCGAGTGTGTGGCTCTAAGGGATTTAGATTTACTGAGGTGGAGCATGTCCATTAATTCTGGATTTGACATAGCTTTGTATGTCAGGCATAGATCGCCTTGAAGTAGGCGGTATGCAACTGAGTAGAGCTGGAGTTTTTTTAACTGAGCAGCATATGGCATCTGTTTGAGACCCTTGATCCTCTTGGTGAGATACTTTTGGGGTCTTTCTAATTGCTGCAGGTGTCGGGTAAGGAACATCCCAAAAGGGGCATTGTATTCTATGATGGGCCTGATGAGGGATGAATAAAGGGGCACAATTACCTCTCTTGATCTAGATGTGAAACCCTTCGTGATGAGGTGGGCTATGTAGAAGGTCTTTCTAACCACTTTGGCAATGTGGTTTTCAAATGTGAGATTGCTATCAACTTGGGTCCCCAGGTTCCTAATAACTTTCTCTGTTCTTAATGGGTTTCCGCCTATGTGGTAATTTGTGGGCACATTGTTTTTGCCAAAGGGTATGACTACTCATTTTTTGGCATGTAGCTTTAAACCATGGCACTGGCACCAGTTATCTGTCTCTGTGAGACCTTTTTGAAGGATGTTTGTGTCAGCTGGAGAGTCGATTATGGCACCCAGTTTGCAGTTGTCTGCGAACTTGGTGAGCCGTAGTCCTCCCACGTTTGTCTGTACCTCGGAAAAATATATACCGAACAAGAGTGATCCCAGGACAGAACCCTGTGGGATGCCACTTGTGACCGGTTTCGAGTCTGACATGGCTCCAGCAACTCTCACTCTGTGGGTTCTGTCTTTGAGCCAGTTTGTGACCCATCTTGTGACATAGGGGTTTATATTTAAGCTGGATAGCTTATCTATGATGCCCGAGTGGGGTATTGTGTCAAATGCCTTTGCAAGGTCCAGATAGGCTGTGTGGACTACCTTCCATTCATCTATGGCTTTGGTGACTGTTTTGAAGAAGTCAACCAGGTTCAAAAGGCAGGATATGCCCTTGACAAAGCCAAACTGGGTAGCATCTAGTGTCTGTAGGTCCCCAATGTCTTTGTTTATGAGCTCCATGATGATCCTTTCCATAACCTTGCAGACTAAGCTAGTCAGGCTTATTGGGTGATAGTTTCCAGGGTCCGTAGAGGCTCCACCTTTGTGGAGTAGGACCACTGTTGCTGTACGCCATTCTGTGGGCACATGTCCTGTAGTGAGGCTGAGATTGTATAGCTGTTTTATTTGAGGGATTAGTTCCTCTTGGAGTTCATGTAGGACGCAACCTGGGACACCATATGGTCCCATGGAAGCAGTGTTTTTTGCTTTGGAGAGGGCAGCCTTCACCTGAGCATCAGAGATGTTTGGGAGGCAGCCCTCTGCTGGGATAGATACTTGCTCTTTTGGGGGGGAGGGGGTGGAGAAGTTTGAACTGAACCTGTCTGCCAGGATATTGGCGATGTCTGTGGGTTCAGTGTATTTTTTGTCATTTAGAATCAACTCAGAGCAAGTCTGGGAGTTGCATCCCAGGTTCCTAACATAACTGAAAAAAGCCTTATGATTGTCTTTGGTGTCCTGTGCAATTTTTCTCTCGAAGCTGGCCTTGGAGGATTTTATGAGGGATCATAATTTTTTGCTAGTACTGATCAGAGATGCCTTCCCTGTTAGGGATTTTGCTCTATCATGTAGTAGCTTCCTCCTTCTGTTGTACAGTTTATTTATGGCAGGGGTCCACCAGACTGGACGCCTGCCTTTGGATGATTGGGTCTTGGTTTTGTTTGGGATAGCATGATCCATGCATTCCTGGAGATGTCCGTAGAATGCGTTTATATAAGATTCTGCAGTTTGGGCCATAGTTTCCACTGGCCCTGGGGCCTTGAAGGATTCCACTTCGGTTTTGAGAAGTGAGAAGTTCACTTTTGAGAAGTTTTTCACTGTGGTTTTCTGGGCTGGGGTGGGGTCGGGATGTGGACATCCAGTGAAATTAATTTATGGTCTGATCTTACCAATGAGGGATTTAATTCTGGTGTGGAGCATAGAGTCCCCATGTTGGTAATGATCAGGTCTAGTATGTTGTCCCCTCTTGTGGGAGTGGTGACTAGTTGTTCCATAGCATTTGAGTTTATAATTTCCAGGAACCTTTGGGCTAAGGTACTGGGGCTTGAGTAGTGCTCCCAGTCAATGTTTGGGTAGTTGAAGTCGCCCAATATAATGGTGTTTGGAGAGATCTTCATGTTCTCCAATGTTTTCAGGAAAGCTGAGTGGGATTCCTGACTTTGAGAGGGTGGTCTGTAGGATGCTATAAACTGAAAACCAATCTTGCTCACTGTTAGTTGCACATGGATGGTCTCCGATACTTCGTGCAATACCACTAACCTGGAGGTGTGGATATCCTTGATAAATATGGAAACTCCCCCTCCTTTTGTGGTTCTGTCCGGGTTTTGGGGCCGAAAAGCATGATATGAGGTATAGCCTGGTAGTGCTGGGGTGCTCTCTGGAGCCTTGAACCAGGTTTCTGTCACTGCACAAATATCGATGTTCTCCATACTGAGGAGAGCTTCGAGTGCATGCATCTTGAGGTTAAGACTTCTGGCGTTAAGCAGCATTACCCTTAGTTTCTTGTTCCTTGTGCTGTCTATGGGGGTGGGTTTGACTTTTGAGCCTTGCCTAAAAAAGGCAGTATGGGGGTGGCAAGAGCCTTTGCCAATATCCGAAAGCCCAGTGGTGACAGGTGCAAGCCATCCCTAGCAAAGCAACGTGGCTTGTTGAGCATGTCATCCCAGGCTGACAGACACTGTATCCACAGCATAGCCACTCAGACCCCTGAAACAGGAACATACAAAGTTCTGTGAGACACCTATCTGTCTGCAACACCACTGCCAATCTAACATCATGCAACAAAGGTACAAACATGTTGATGTGTACTCATGACACACGCCAACATACAGCACCTGTCATGGCATAACACAACCACACTAAACAATGTCATGTAATGTACTATAGTCACTCTGTGCATCAGTGACATATTTGAATGTCCCTGCATTGATGGTATGGATGGCAGAGATGTGGCACAGGTATCATCATATGCACTTGTGTGGTGTGGGGGTGTAACATGTGGTATAAGCTGTGCCAAACCATTGATATCATGTCAGGAAGGGGTGCTGGTCAGGTGGGGCATGGAGAGGTTCTGTGTGTGTCTGTTGGTGGCCTGCATGTGAGAGTAATGTATGAGTGTGTGCACATACACAGTCAAGACATGTGCTAGCCCTACACATGAGTATATTGGAAAGCAGTGGACTGTACATGGCAGACTGGACAGTTCATCATCTCTGGCCATGAACACGGGAACTGGCTCTGCTAGGAGTGGTACCACCATGCCCAGAGTCAGATGCGGTACTAGTTGCTGACAGTGACTGGTGTCTGCTGGGCTCATGTCCCCGTGGGAGCACTCAGGGCCACGTGCCCATGGTCTGCCAAGTCGTGGTGTGGACAGCACCCTCCCTTCTGTAGTCTTGGAAGTACCCTCCCTTCTGTAGTCTTGGAAGTACTCCCACTATGGGAGCATGTGTGTGCATGGTCATGTGGACTCTCAGGAGATGTTGTTGCTGACAAACTGCCACATGACCGACGTCCTACTCCCACCACATGTTCTAACACAGATAATGTGTGGTCAAGGACTGACAATGTCTCACACCACCGTCTATCCACTACATCAGTGAAACGATGCATGGCATCACTGATGTGGTGGAGGGAGTCAAGGATTTCAGACAATGATACAGTCATGATACTGAACATCCATCTGGTGTTGCGTTCAGAATGTGCCTGTGCCTCCATGACATACTGAAATATGCATCAAGTGACTCATGATGTCATGCCTGTGGCAGGTGGTGGATGGGCAGCAGTCCTCCTTTGAGCACCCCTGTCAATCTGCCTATGTGGGACCTCGCCAGCTGTCTGGATATGGCTAGTGTCTACACTCATTGATGCCATAGTCACCACACTCTCCTGATCGATACCACCACACTCTGACTGTCCAATATCTGTGGCTGCAGGGGACTGGGTATGTGTGAGCATATTGACTGTGTATGGGGACACTGGGGAGGAAGTGGGATGTTAATCCATGGGACAGATTCACCCACAACACCCCTGCCTCTGCCTCACTATGGCCACCATCATCATCAGAGTCCAATGAGACATTGACATCAGGTTGTGATGGGGACACACTCCAACCCCCATGGTCACCTGTGAGGGAAGACAAGATGACTACATTAATTCCTGAACTATAATGTCTGATGATCCATACATACACATACAGGTGAGGTGCCACAACTGCATTATGCATATCACATCCTTCTGATCCCATGCAGAACACACAAACAGACTACAACATATACAGACAAGACAGGCCCTTAACAACAGGCATTGCAGCTATGTCTGGTTAATGTTGCCACTAATGTTGCCACTACAATACACATGTGAGATAAGCAATTTGTCAGTGTATGTGATAGACCTACACCTAAAACACAGTGCACCTGTCTTGCCCCCTGTATAGCAAAATGCACAGACCTTCACAAAAATAAGTGCAAAGATGTTACATATCCTGCATATATACTACTGTGATTACTGATTCAATGTGCTGCAGTTAACCCCCTCCAAAAATGAACATACATGTATTGTACTCTGGCTAAGAATAACAGTTGTGTCTACAGCAAAATGGCAGATCTTAACATTCTTAGGGTATATATCCATACCAAAACAGTTTCACACTCACCAGCTACATGCCTGACATACCTATGGAAATGTGAGGAAGAGTTATTGTCAGCAAAAACAAATGTGGCATTATTACAGGACATGTGCATATATCAACATGTACAGTAGTAACTGTGGTACTTCCCACATTGCTGACATTCTCCGTATGTGTGCACAAGTATGCATTATAAACAACCCCTCCCCAAATGCAGATTGACCTGAGATCTGTGTACTGGTATACAAAGGCTACCACAATGTGTAATACGGCATTACAGTGATGAACACAGGAGGCTTACCTGGATTTCCTCTGCTGTGGAAGCTGTGGCACCCATCTCCACAACGTATGGGGTGATGGATGCTTGGGAGTTGGTGGCTGATCCCTGATTTGCCAGGAATTTCTCTGTGGCTGAGAGTGGTTGTTCTGCTGCAGGCCCTCCACTGGTGGCAGAATGGTCCCTGGCCACAGCTGCAGCCCTTGGCCATGCAGCATTCATCATGTCTGTCGCCCAGTAATGGACCTGGTTGTAGCTTCTTTCCTGTAGCCCTTCTTGGTTTACTGCTGTGATGAAGTTAGCCCACAGTGCAGCACATTGCTCATGATTCTGGTGACTCATGGATAGCAGTATGTTGTGATGCAGTCTGAGGCCATTCAGGATCACATTGTTTTTCGCAGCTGAAAACAATGGGTGTCTCCATCTATGCATCCTTTCTGAAAGACAAGAAGAGGGGAACACATCACAGGACCACATACATTTCTTTCCACTATGTACACACCCTGCACATACAAATTGCCCAGCACTATCCTCTGCTAACTTCCACATCATACCCTGCCATCTATTAACACAGTATGTATGTGGCTATCAGCAACATAGTGGCAATACTGGTTATGCCCCTGTGTGCTGTGATGGAGTGTGCTGTATGTCTCCACTCCCATCAATGCTGTCTACTGTGGTGTGTCCCCTGTGGGAAACAACCCAGTACCATGTCATACAGCCACTGTCCAACAAACAGGTGAGTGTTACTACAAGTATATGTGGACAGTCCAGCAACATCTGTGTGATGCAATGACAGTCAGCACTGCAAATGTGCTGTAGGGTATCTTCCCTGTAGGTATCCAACTTCTGCAGTACACAGATATTTGCATAATGTGTACATGTGCCTGATATATGTGGACCCTTTGCCAGAAACATGTGGATGTCTGGCACACGGTTGGACAATACTTAATGGTTGTTCTCAGACTGTGGGGAATCTGGCTGTCACATGCCAGAACCCTCAGAAAACACTTGTACTACAGTAATATCTGCTAATGTATTCATTCCCTTGCTTTGAATGATCAATATGTAGACTCTGTCACTGAGGCCTTGCCTGCCCCCCCCCCCCCCCACTACTGACTATGATGTGAAGTCCTGCTGTAGGGGGTAAATAGGTATGCTAACCATAGCTCTCAAGCAATGAGATACAAATATCGACTAAACAGTGACCTAGCCAGAGTACATCAGGAACAGTCAGGGACACCTGTGCAATGTTTGAACTATTCCTGTGTGACATTCACAGACTGTGTCCACCATTACTTACTGTCACTATTGTGTAACACACAATCCAATAGCATTTGTACAGGAGCCAACCATTGTAGGAAGGACTGAGTGGGCCATAGTTGTGATCTATGTCACAGCAGGCAGAGTTGAAAGGCATGCCTCTAGGTGCTGGACAGCTGAGTATCACCAACATGCCATTCTCAGAGATGTACTACAGGCCTACTGTTGTAATCCCTTTTCCCCATAACTGCATCCTCCCATCTGCATCCTATTAAATGGGGACTTCTATTACATACCTGGTAGAGTGCTGTACTCCTTTTTGTACAGAAATCCTGAAAAAAGTGCTTCTGAAATTGCAATCTTTCTTGGTAAAGCAAGTCACACAGCTGTTTACCATAGATAGCAGCTTGCCTTTTGTAGGTAATGCTCATTAACAGATGATTGCCTGTGCACCAATATGTGGCTCAGACTTGCTAATTGCATCTAGAACAGCTGGGTTGCATTTTCATTAGCCAATGGCATGGCACAATAGTGCTATATTTAATGCCCTCAGGTAGGCCTTGGCCCCTTTCCTAGTCTGTGAGATAGACATTATCAAGGTGTGGAGACTACAGCATCACAGAGGGTAGATACAAATACTGTTCACTGTTGGGATTTATATGGAATGTCCACAGTTTTGCATGCTATATTGGTTATTGGTCATATGCATATGCATATAAGAATATGCATCCTGCTGCAGTAGCTGCTGGTCTATCAGCTGTGTATGTTTGTAGGGGATGACTGTGATACATGTCCCTGTCACCTGACCATTCCACCCCACCCATTTATAAATGGATGTTGTGTGGATCCCTTGATCTAGGTGGTTGTGAGGAATGGTAGGTCTGTAGCAGGTAGCTGAACATACTGCTGCATATGTTCCAGGCTACAGCTGCTGTGTTTTGCCCAAGAGTCATACTGGGGAGTGTGAACACATTGGAGGACAGCAAGCTGTATGTGTCAGTGGGGACCAGTGTCACCTCTGTCATTACAGAGTCAGGATGAGGGTACCCATAACAGTCCAGGTGAGGCATGTGCTTACAATACATATGTTTTGTAGTAGTGCCATTCAGAGAGTGGTAGACAACATTTAGAAAGCCTATACATATTTGTGTAGTGTGTCCCTACCTACAGGCCTTTGAAGTGCTAACATGGGTAGCAGTGAATGCTGTAGAAGCAACTTGTCCTTACTTAAAATTGCAGGATTCAGTCATTATTTGTTATATTCACAAGCTTGTCATTGAAGTACAACACACTGGATTCAAACCCAGGACTATGGGTGGCAAAATGTACAACATGCTAGGAATTTAACAGACTGCGCTACTGAGTCAATCCTTTAGTAGGTGTATTTGTAAGCTATATGTGCTTGCATACAGTCTGTTACACAGGATTTGCATACACATGTGTGTTCTGATGGGTATGACATGTAACACTGAACTGTCTGTCATGATTTTCTAACCTCAGTAAGTAGTGACTTGCCAGTACTTCAGCACACAGAATAGGTTTTGTGCAAACCATACCAAATGTAGGTGGCACAACTGTGGACATTATGCAACAGTCTGTGCAGTTGACAGCTATACCTGCTATCCCAGGCCTTACACACATCTGTCATTATTTATTTGGCTGTCTATTGGTTTGGTGTCTGCATCATAGTGCCAAGTACACTGTCAATTTTCACATTATATGTACAAGCAGTGTGTCATTGGCAATCAAGATATGTTTATGGAAACACCTATTTTACTTCAGACATGAGTGGCCTACTGGGCTAATGCACTATGCAACTATGCTGTAGTTGACTGGGACCTAGATCCGAGACTTGGCAGAGGTGAATATTTTGCAGATGTGTCTAACAGTGTCAGAAACAGAGGAGGTGATTATGGCAGTTTTAAGCAGCTTTAAGTGGGTTTGCATGGCAAGCTGCCCCACTTAAACCTGCACTAATTTAAAAAAAAGAAAAGAAAAAAGAGGTGATAGGAAAGTGGTGAAATGGGGGCAAGCAAGGGGAAAGACATACTGAAAGGCAGGTAGGGATGTGCAGGATGGGTGTAGGAAAGGACCATAGCTTTCCATTTCTTGTACAGCAACAGATATGCAGGTTGTTGAGAATTTGGAATTTCGAGCCTCACACCCCAGGGAGAGTAGTGAGTGAAACATAACTTTGTTGATTAATTCAAGTAATAATTAAATGTGTCCAGTGGGCATGGGTGCAAAATGGAGAGCTATGTATGGGGTGATATTTTTTTGTTGGACATATGCCCTTTTTTTAAGGAGAGAGTGGAATGTTGGGGAAGGGATGTAGGTATGTGTGGGGAGATAAGTTGGGTAGGAGAGTTTGCACTTGCAAACAGACAAGACAGAGAAGACAGCATACAGGGGCTGGTATGTGACACATGAGGGGGGTAAACACCTTGGACGGGGAGAGTGTTGTGGAATCAGAGAATCATGTGCCTCCAGTTGGCAGCAGTGAGACTGAGCTCCCCACCCATGGGCAGTTAACACAGCTCCTTCACTGCCCCAAAGGTGGCTGTGCTGGGGGCTGGGTACCTAGGCTACCTTGCCCCTCCATGTTGGCAAGTCTGCCCTCAGTCTAACACAGACAATCCTCGTAGCCATGATACATGATACATGATCCTGTGCACCATCCCCTGTAGCTGTTGCTGGGTGACAACCCCCCTCCATACCTACTCCCAGGTGGTGCAGAGCCAGCAGAGGGGGCAGCACCAGGTTGGGTCACAGACATGCTGGGACTTGGTGCCATGGCCAGCTGAGGTAGGGTAGGTGGATCATCAGGAACCTGCCTACCCAGTCAAGCTATGCTGTTGAGGTATTTCAAAGTGTATAGGTTAGTAATGAACAGAACATTTAGTTAGTTATAACAGCATACCAGAATGTTGCAATTAACCCAGTAACATAACATTGCATAGCATATGGAACACAACAATAAGTGAGATAGTCAGTATAGTAAAAACATGCTAGTAATAGTTATGTCATAAGGCCAGTAACATAGGTAATTCAACAAGGTGTGTTAGTATGCAACCATTGTAATACATAACAATAATAAAACACAAGGCCTGGAATAGCTGCAGAAAAACAGACCAAGTATAGCAAATGTACCTGACACAATTTCCTTTCTTTGTGCTTGTATCCAAGTGGAGTAAACCTTACATCCAAACACCAGTTATTGAGTTTGTCAGTCGTTTGAATAAAACACAAGGCCCAACATAATGTTTTGAGAACAACATATGTTAACAGTAAACAATAACCGATGTATAACAATAATAAATTATGATGCAAATAAGGGGTGGGGAAGAGAGAAATAGAGTCAATTAATGCCAGTATAGGCTATACTGTTTGCAAGAGTACTCTTATATACTCTACAGGTCTGCCTTACTTTATGTATACATGTGCCCTATACCTTCTGTAGCATGTACATACCTTTCAAGCTGTCCTCATTGAACAGTACGGGCCAAGCTGTAACACCTATAGGTACACAACTACTGGCGATTATTACATGTCAGGGGAACTAAAAATGAAAATACCAGGCAGCAGCAACCAGATGAAAAACGGCACGGACTGTTTATTCCAGATATTCAAAGTGAGCGCTTTCGGCTGCAATAATATACAGCCTTCCTCAGACAAAGTACAAAGCCCCAGCATTACACTGGGCTTAAATAATAATAATTCAATCCACTTCAGCTGACCCAAACAATTAGCAAATTAACAAATTGACAAATTGACAAGTACGTAAAACTTTACATAATTAATATTACCCCTACAAATTTTATATATAATTATATAGCTATATAAAAACATTAGTATATATATCAAATAAAATAGGATAAAACACATTGATTTAAATTTAATATATGATATTTAAAAAACACTCAACATGCATATTATAAATATATATGTGTATGTGTATTATACTTATATTTAGATTTAAATGTAGATATGACTATAAAAACCACCAACCATATATTTTCATAACCTTACTAAGAACACATTATTGCCTACTAATTTATCTACGTAAGGCTTTTAACTTTAAAATACACTTAATAGAGGCAACATCATTTAGCCCTGGTGGAAACTGTGCAGATGTTCTAACTTGCCTGAACAGCTCCTGCTCTTCTAAATGTAGCTGCCAGGGCCCACCCCTAATAACAGAATTTACCCGATGGATAACAGAAAATAGGAAACTATGTTCTGGATATTCAAGAATATGCCTAGCTAAAGCATTTGTCAAATCATTCCTTCCTATGGCATATAAATGTTCATAAATTCGCTTTCTTAGTTTCCTCTCTGTTTTGCCAATGTAAAAGGAAGGACATTTTTCACAAATAGCGACATAAACCACCCCACTTGACTCACAGTTAAAGTTTCCTTGGATGGAAATGTTTAATTTATTAATATTGATTTTACTACAAGCTACAACGTATTTACACTGGCTACACAGTCCACATTTACGCATACCAAATATTTTTTGTTTACTAGAATTCCTACTTTTTTCCACAATTGCCTTTAAGTTGGGACCTCTTCTATATGCAAACGTTGGATGCGTGCCTAACGTTTTAGCTAATGTTCTATCTTCCAAAATGATATTCCAATTTTTAGTCAATATATCCCTAATCGCCTGGAAGTCAATGCTATCCGTGAACAAAAAAGTAATATTGTTTGATACCAAATCATTATTATTGTTTGTGCCCAACTCAGTCAACCTATCCAATAATGCACCTTCCAACAATGGCTTAAAGTGACCATTTTGTCTTTTGGTCTGCACTTCCTCTTATAACTGTTTTATTAGATTATATGGATAGCCTCTACACAGGAATATTTTGCTTATATTATCACATTCTCTAAGAAAGTCAGCCTCCTCTGATATCATCCTGGCAGCCCTAACAAGCTGCCCTTTAACCACACTTCTTTTTTGATGGATAGGGTGACAACTTGAAAAGTGAAGGTAACTATTAGAATGAGTTGGTTTTCTATAGATAAAAGATTTAAACTTGTTGTTAACCCTATCTTTAGATATAGTTACATCTAAGAAATGCATTTCTTCCATACTCATAGAGTATGTAAACTCCAAAAAGTCAGTCATCATTGAAATGCTGTCTATGAAGTCAGAAATTAGATCTGGTGAACCATTCCAAATAAAACACATATCATCTTGGTATCTTGTATACCAAGTGACATGTTGTTGATATAATTCATTATTAAACAAAAATTCATGTTCCCAGAATGCCATTACACTATTAGCAAAACTACATCCGCATGGTGACCCCATGGCGATTCCAGTATTTTGTAAATAAAATTGGTTCTTAAACATTAAAAAATTATTTGATAAAACAATTTCCAGGAGGGTCTCCACAACATACATCTGTACAAAAGTAGCATTTTTAGTAAGCATAAAATTCCTGGTCCAATCTATACCAAGTTGGTGTGGAATTACAGTGTATAAGTCTTTTACATCTACTACCAAAAACACATACTCTGAGTTATATCCGATTTTACTAAAATTTTCCAAGTAGTCCCAGGAATCTTTACATATCTGGGGTTCCCCTTGTAACATCGGCTTAAGTATCCCATCCACAAATTTCGCACAAGCATAAGTAATAGATCCTCTCCCATCAACTATAGGCCGAAATGGGGGATCTACTCAATTTTTATGAATTTTCGGTGTGCCAAATATTGTGGGAATTTTTGGAGCTGGCATGGATAGAAAGTGAAAGATGTTACAATCAATACTTCCTTCCAAAAATAAATCATCCAAGATACCCCTAATTTTCCTATAGGCTCCATTTATCTCATTAAGACTGGAAATCGAGTATATGTCAGACTGCAGGTGGTTTAACATCTTTTTATCATATAAATATTCATCCATGAACATCAGCCCCCCTCCCTTGTCTGGTTTCATGACTCTAACCTTACAGTCAGATAACAAAGCAATAAATTCCAGTTCATTCCTAGAGATGTTACTTATTTTTTTGTTGTTACTTACAGCAGAACAATTATTGTTAAGCTTAGATCTTAAATCTATTTCACAGACTTTTTTAAATAAATTCAAAATGCAATTCAATGGGGGATTAAACACACTTGATACCTTCAAACTGTTACAAAGGGCGGGTGTATTACCTAAAGAAACTGCTAGGTTCAGTTTCCTAACGAATAATTTTAGGTCTATGATAGTTTTAACCAAATCGCCCCTTCTATCAGGGACAAAAGACAGCCCTTTCGAAAAAAAATCAACAACTGGTTGGTCAACAATCAAAACCGTGTAGTTGTAAATTTTAAAATCACAGTTTTGGCTTGTGAGAACTGTAGGTCCCATTATTGGAGGAAGCATCATCTCCTCCGTTGATTCCGTCTCTTCCTCCTCTGTGGTTGACCCCCGTAGTTGGACCTGGTGTTGTTGTTCATATGTCTGTTGTTGTCCCTGATAAAATCCTGATTACTGCCATTTTGTTCATACGTATAATTCAGATTTTGGTTATTGGTATTATTGTTACCACTGTTAGTATTAGAGTTATTGTTGGTTTGGTTTCGAATACGTTCACTCCTACGAACTACAGTTTGCTCTTGATTTTCAATGTTCTCAGTAGGGGTAGCTACCTGATTAACAGCCTCTCGATTAAATGGATTATTCCCTATTGATGGTGGAGGGGGATAGGCTTTGTTATTTTTATAGTCATAGAGGTCTCTGTCCATTTTACGTTTTTTATTACTAGCCATTTTACTCATAGATGCCTCTATGCTAGAAAAAATCCTTAAATAATCATATTTATACCGTGGAAAGTTGCTATCTTGTGTTAATCCAGTCTCCAGTACTTCAAGTTCATCCATAAGTACTGTAATTTCACAGTTATAAAAATTGATTAAAGATGACAAAAAGTCGAAGCCCTGTGTATCAAAAAGGGCTAACAACTCTTTGTGAAATACTGAATTGTTCACTAACCTTGCAGTATAGCGCCATTGACGTAGTCCCTTAGGAACCACTTTTTTAGATATACATTCTTGCAAATAGGCGACTTCTAGTTGCAGTTTCTTGCATCTAAACAGTTTTTGATCAAACATATTAAGTTTGTCCACAAAGTTACTCACCGCTCTTTCTTGGTCTACTATGTTTCCATTATGGTTCACTGAGACTCCAAAAAAATCTTTCTTACTCAGAAAACATGCCATAGAAGGTATGGTGGTTATAGTATTGCCATCATTTAAAATCCTTGGCAACTGATGTCCTCGTTCTTGTGTAGCTTTCCCACTAGCCCTACGAACGCTAGCGTTAGTATTGGGATGTTCGGGTGCTCTATTACTGAGCTGAAGTGGCAACGGATTTCCTTGATGTGTTACAGGAAGTACAGCTACAACAGAATCCCCCCTAACATCATCGGGGGCTCCAGAAGCAATCCTGGAGGCATTAGCCTCCACTTTTTGTGATAAATCCTCCACTCTTGTTAGTAGAAGATTAATCAGAATAGTTAGGTTACCCAGCTCTTTTCCTTCATCAGCTTTACTAGTAGCGTTGATTATATTAGTAGTAATCCTCTCTGCTGAAAATCTGCCCTGTAATCCTCTGCCAATGAGCAAATGCTCATGATTAGTCCAGCGCACCTTACCTTGTTGAGCGATTGGTCCAGCCTGCTGCTGCAGTCCGGAGTGCCTCCAGTCTGTGATGTCACCACCACATAGACTGCTGGGCATCTCGGGGCAGAGATGCCTTTCCCCCTATCTAGACTGCTGAGAAAGCAGTCTGACCACATGTGCAGAGTCATTATGGGAACGTGTTGTTTGTTTTTGTGTTTCTTTACTTTTTTTTTTTTTTGTTTTCTAGGTGGCAGGGCTGCAGTCCTGCAGTCCTATAGCACGAGCCGCCCCTGCATACTACCAAAGCTGCCCAAATTGGCATCAACTCCAAAAAGGCAACATCCCGTTTCCACTTCTCTGACCAATGCTCCGACCATGAAACAGCACACCATTGACTCGCAAAGTAACCACCCATTCCCAACCCCTCCCAGCTGCATCAGTAAACAACTGCAGTTCTCCTTGCACAACTTAATCCAACTGCCAAAATGAAATCACATTAAACTGTTGTAAAAATTCCATCCACAAATCTAAATCCCCTCATGCCAACTTACTGACCCATACTCTGTGGTGCTTACTCTTACGTCCTTTCAACAAAAATGCCACAGACCAGCAAAACGTCCACCCAGGATGCATCGCCCTGCACGTGAAATTCAACAAACCCAGCAATTCCATAACATCCCTAACCCAAACCTTAGGCCTAGACTTCACTCAACAGATTTTTTCCCGCAGCCTAACCATCTTTTCCTGTGGCAAACAAAACAAACCCTGTCCTGCATCTACAGTCAAGCCCAGGAAATCCAAAGCCCTCGCCGGGCCCTCCAATTTATGCTAAGCCAAAGGTACCCCCAAGGCCTCACACATCCCCACAAACTTTTGCATAGTTACCTGCACCCCATGTCTATCTTCCCCCACCAACAAGAAATCATCTAAATAGTGTACAGCTTGCTGATCCTCCACCCTCTGCTGCCATATCTAGTGCAGCACTGAGCTAAACTTCTCAAAAGTAGCACATGCCACCACACATCCCATAGGCATGGCAGTGTCAAAATAAAAGTTGTCACCCACCACCATGCCCAATAATGGCCAATCCTCCTCCCTCACTGGTAGTAAATGAAAGGCTGACTCACTATCGACTTTAACTAACCAGGGGTCCTTGAAACTCTTAATAACCCAAACTGCATCATCCAAAGATGAAAACGTTACTCTAACCTCTTCACTGGGAATGAAATCATTCACTGACTCACCCACAGGGTATGACAAATGGTGAATTAAGTGAAATTCACCTTGCTTTTTTTTGGAACCAAGCCTAATGGTGACACCTTAATGTTAGGGAAAGGAGGGTAACAGAAAAGACCCAACACCCTCCCAGCCTGACACTCCTTGTCAATCAACTCTTGCAAAATCATCTCCCTCCCCCTGACAGGCCTCAAATTTCTCACCACCCTCCCACCCCCCCACCAATGCAGACTTAATTGAAAACCCCTTAGAAAAGCCTTCAGTTAACTCCCCCACTACCACCGGCAGCAGATAATGCATCAATAAGTCTCTCAATGCATTCGCCTTAATAGGTGAATGATTCCCCAAAATGCCCTCTAACCTCCCTGAAAGGCCCCCCCCCCTTTGGCCCCGAAAATAAGCCTGACCACAGCCACCTAGCAAAGCTAAACGAGAACCATTCCAACCTCTCAGACCCACAAGGTGTGGTGCCTGACCCCCAAGTTGACCCCCGTCCCCCCCACATTGCATGAATGCATATGCCCCCATACACTTCGAGCAAATATGAGCAAATCTGCAGCCCACCCAGCAACACTTGCCAGCATTAAAAGCCCAACATATCCCTGGATCTCCCTCAGATGGCTGAGACAATCTACTACCCCCTCCACTGGTATCCATCATGGTGGACAGCCAAATGTCCAGATGTCTGACCTCCCAACACATAGGTTTATCTACCGCTTTACACTTGCGAAATTTCTGGTCATGCCATAACCATGCATAACAGGGCTTCAACCTCCGTGCTTCCCTAATAGTCACAAAATAAGCCAAAAGAGGAAGAGCCAGTGAGGTGTCCCTTTCCAAACACACTGCCATGTGATAAACGAAACCTAGGACCCAATTATCCCATGTCTTAGGCTAGATCTTCCCTATTCTTTTGCGACCTATCGCCACCAATGCAGCCAAAATGTCCTTCCTATTAGCCGTCTCCACTTCAGTCAAACACCGAACACCATCTGCATCAATCAATTCAAAAATGTCGATGGATTCCCCATTCCAAATCTTCTCCTTCATTAGCAGAGATATGTATGGGGTCAATAAAATCGGAACCCCTTCCTGCCATAAGGCCTGCGATGCCAACCAACCACCCTGGCCATAATCCAAAATCAGACCCCACCTCATGTACATCAGGCCCTAGTTCCTGATCTAACAACGACAGGTTATCCTCAAAAAACCCACCACACTTGGCTAAAGCCTCCAAACTGCTACTCAGTAGCCCCCCTTGGACACCCTGACTGCCCCCTGCCTTGCCCCCAGCACCTGCTCCTGCCTCTTCATCCCCCCAAGCTGGGTGAATTATTACCTGCAGCTGATAAAGGGGCTGACATCACCTCTGTAGCCATCTCCACCGATGCTTTCTGCCTGGCTTTCTTCACCCTGGATGACCGGGTTGCAGTCATCTGCTGCTCCTTACGAGTGGTCACACCCTCCCCTGTGTGCTACTTTATGGTACTTTAGCAGGAATGTCCTTGAACAAATCTTCAGCTTGTGCCACAATACTAGCCCATCTCTGTCTCAAAGCCTCAGCCATGATCACCTAGAAAGAAACACAACTGTTAATGTCAAATAATAATAGCAAAACACACACACACACACACACACACACACACACACACACACACACACACACACACACACGCACACATACATACACACAGGCCCTGCAGGAATAGAATCCAAGACCCGACCTGGTTAGTCAACCCCTACCTCCCCAAAACTCCACAGGCAACAGAAATCCCAACCATCGTGGCAAGACACCCCAGCAACAGCAAAGCTAAATCAGCATACCGCAATACACCTACAAGTTAGCCTAAAGCTGGCTGACAACCCCTGTTCTGCACAAATGTAGCTGCCCTGGATAAATCAACGTCCCTTACCACCAATACCACAAAGCAACTCAATTGAAAATACAATTACTGCAAGATGGCAGACAGATTCATAGGGTCATAGATTACAGATTCATAGCTTATTACTAAAATTTTAAGCTTGGTCATTACCTCATGTGAAAATCAAACTCCCCACCTTGTGTCTGTAGGGTAAACACCTTAACCATTATGCCAACGTCCCACCCGACCATAGTGTTCCATTAAATACTAAAGAAACAGCTCATACCTCCTCATGGCCAACCGGAACTACACCCCACCTGCAGCAGAAGAGCTGAGACTAATGCAGAAACCACAACAGAGCACGTTTTCTTGAGAATTAGCACTGAGAGGCATTGCTTAGTTAGCAATCTTCTTTGCCTCTTTTTTTTTTTAATTTATTTTAGCCATTGTCTGTCTACAACCATGCGGCAACACTGCGCATGTGTGAACCAGCCGTTAATGGCCCCATCAGCCTGCGATGGGTTTTCAATTATTAAGGAATTCCCAATATTATTCTAGCATGTCCAAAGGTGAGTTGTCAATCTCCTCTCTGGTCCAGCTGGTGAATCTGGGAATCTTAAGGCAATGTTACAACTGCCTCATGTACACAGACAACCCCCTCCTCCTCCCAACAAATTCCAACACATGTGAGAGATGCAACCATATAGCCAAACTGGAGGCTAAGCTCTCTCAACTCAGTACTGGCATAACCAGTCAGGAGGAGAAGGAAACCACACTCACTACAATTCCAGTCTCACATAGACCTACCACGACAGCAAACCAAACACATAATCACACAAAAACATACTCGGAGGCTCTAAATAAAGATCTGCCAAAGCAGCAGAGACCTCCAAAGCAGACACCCAAGCAGCCGCTACCCCAAAACAAAACACGTGCAACACATATCTCACAAAGCCAGTGTGCCGAACAGTCACAGCCCTTAAGACTAAACAACACACCTGATACACTTGTAATAGGTGACTCTATCGTCAGGCACACTGATGTCCCGCTCACCAGGCTGAACAAGGAGAGGGTCACGGTGAGCAGCCTGTCGGGCGCTAGGATCCGCCACATAACACAAGCACTCAGGTCACTCCAAGGCAAGTACAAATATGACTCAGTCATTGTCCATGCTGGTGTGAATGACCTGAGACGCACCTCCCTGGACTACATGAAAAGAGACATAAAGGAGCTCTCTGAGCATGTAGCCCAGGCCGGTATGACCCTGACCTTGAGTAGCATCTTACCCTCACCAAGAATGATGCCACAATATGAAGACAAGATGATCAATTTCAACAATTGGCTTAAGTACTGGTGTCATTCAAAGGGGATCCAATGCCTGTCAGCTTGGGATGATATGCTCGACAAGCCACGATGCTTCGCTAGGGACGGCTTGCACCTGTCACCCCTGGGCTTTCGGATATTGGCAAAGGCTCTTGCTACCCCCATAGTGCCTTTTTTAGGCAAGGCTCAAAAGACAAACCCACCTCCATAGGTATCACAAGGGATAAGAAACTAAGAGTAATGCTACTCAACACCAGAAGTCTAAACCTCAAGATGCATGCACTCGAAACTCTCCTTAGCATGGAGAGCATCGATATCTGTGCAGTAACAGAAACCTGGTTCAGGGCTCCCGAGAGCACCCCAGCACTACCAGGTTATTCCTCATACCATGCTTTTCGGCCCCAAAACTTGGACCGAACCACAAAAGGAGGGGGAGTATCGATATTCATCAAAGATACCCACACCTCCAGGTTGGTGGCAAAGCACGAAGCATCAGAGACTATCCATGTGCAACTAACAGTGGGTAAAACTGCCTTCCAGTTTATAGCCTGCTACAGACCACCCTCCCAAATCTAGGCACCCCACTCGGCCTTCCTGAAAACACTGGAAAATATGAAGGTCTCTCCAAACACCATTATATTGGGTGACTTCAACTACCCAAACATAGACTGAGAGCATTACTCTTGCTCCAACACCCTAGCCCAAAGGTTTCTAGAATTTATAAACTCAAATGCTATGGAACAACTTGTTACCACTCCCACAAGAGGGGAAAACATACTGGACCTAATCATCACCAACATGGGGACTCTATGCTCCAGACCAGAAGTGTATCCCTCACTGGTAAGATCAGACCATAAACTAATCTCACTAGATATTCACATCCCGACCCAACCCCCTGCCCAGAAAACCGCAGAGAAAAACTTCTCTAAAGCAAATTTCACACTCCGCAAAACTGAGGTGGAATCCTTCAAAGCCCCCGGGCCTGTGGAAAATATGGCCCAGACCGCAGAATCCTTTATAAATGCATTCTATGAACACCTTCAGGAATGCATGGATCATGCAATCCCAAATAAAACCAAGACCCAATCCTCCAAAGGCAGACGTCCTGTCTGGTGGACCCCAGCCATAAACAAACTATACAATAACAGGAGGAAGCTACTAAATGATAGAGCAAAATCCCAAAAAGGGAAGGCATCACTGATCAGTATTAGCAAAAAACTACGGGCACACATAAAATTGTCTAAGGCCAGCTTTGAGAGAAAAATTGCACAGGACACTAAGGATAATCACAAGGCTTTCTTTAGTTATGTTAGGAACCTGGGTGGTAATTCCCAGATATGCTCAGAATTAGTCCAAAATGACAAAAAATACACCGAACCCACAGACATTGCCAACATCCTAGCTGACAGGTTCAGCGCAAACTTCTCCCCCCCCACCAAAAGGGCAAATATCTATCCCAGCAGAGTGCTGCCCCTGTGACATCTCAGATGCTCAGGTAAGAGCCGCCTTCTCCAAAGCAAAAAACACAGCATCAATGGGACCAGACGGTGTCCCGGGCTGCGTCCTACATGAACTCCAAGAAGAGCTAAACCCAAACATAAAACTACTGTTCAATCTCAGCCTTACTACAGGATATGTGCCCAAAGAGTGGCGTACAGCAACAGTGGTCCCTCTCCATAAAGGTGGTGCCACAACGGATCCTGGAAACTATCGCCCCATAAGCCTGACTAGCTTGGTCTGCAAAGCTATGGAAAGGATCATCATGGACCTCATAAATAAAGATATTGGGGACGTACAAACACTGGATCCTACCCAGTTCGGCTTTGTTAAGGGAAGATCCTGCCTCTTAAACCTGGTTGATTTCTTTGAAACAGTCACCAAGGCCATTGACGAGGGGAAGGTGGTCCACACAGCCTACCTGGACCTCGCAAAAGCCTTCGATACAATACCCCACTCGGGCATTATAGATAAGCTCACCAGCTTAAATATAAACCCCTATGTCACTAGATGGATTGCAAATTGGTTCAAGGACATAACCCACATGGTTAGAATTGCTGGAGCCATGTCAGACTCCAAACCAGTTACAAGTGGTGTCCCACAAGGCTCAGTCCTGGGACCTCTCTTGTTCAGTATATATTTCTCAGAGGTACAGGCCAACACGGAAGGACTGTGGCTGACCAAGTTCGCAGATGACTGCAAACTGGGCGCCATAATCGACTCTCCAGCCGACACAAGCATCCTCCAAAAGGGCCTCATAGAAACAGACAACTGGTGCCAGAGCCATGGCCTCAAGCTAAATGCCAAAAAGTGTATAGTCATCCCCTTTGGCAAAAACAAAGTGCCCACAAATTACCACATAGGTGGTAATCCATTAAGTACAGAAGAAGTAATTAGGGACCTGCGGACCCAAGTTGATAGAAATCTCTCATTTGACAACCACGTGGCCAAAGTGGTTAGAAAAACATTTTATATAGCTCACTTAATCATGAAGGGATTCACATCTAGATCAGGGGACATCATCGTGCCTCTTTACTCATCCCTCATCAGGCCCATAATTGAGAACAATGCCCCTTTTGGGATGTACCTTACCAGACACCTGCAGCAACTGGAAAGACCCCAAAAGTACCTCACCAAGAGGATCAAAGGGCTCAAACAGATGCCATATGCTGCCCGGTTAAAGAAACTCCAGCTCTACTCAGTGGCATACCACCTGTTCAGAGGCGATCTGTGCCTGACATATAAAGCCATGTCCAACCTGGAATTAATGGACATGCTGCACCTCAGAAAATCCAAATCCCATCGAGCTACGCGCTCAAGAGACTTGAACCTCAGCACTGAAATAAATAGGACATGCTGGAGGGACAGATTTATAACCCAGAGGCTCCCTTCACTCTGGAATAAAATCCCAGTCCAGGTTAGCCAGAGTCCCTCATTGACTCTCTTTAAGAGGAATCTTGATGAGTGGATGGGAGATCATAGGTTTACCCTGGGTATCACTTCTGTGTCACTGTTTGACAGAGGCACAGTATACTAAGCTCGAAAAAGGGCATAGAAAAATAAATTTAAAATGGGTGGCGAAAGCCAAACACATTCTGGCTAGGCTTATAAATGCCCTAGGGCAGATAGCCTAGTATGAACCTATGAACCTATGAACCTATGAACTACCTTGCGAGACCTCAGAAAGAGTAGCAGAACTCCAGACAAAGGCATATTTAACTCACCACTAACCACAAACGACACGAATCACTTAAAAACAGGCAGCCAACATCCGCACAACATTCTTTCATCAACATTCACTCCTCACCTGCATATTTTAACTCACCACTAACCACCAATGATACTAACATTTAGGAACAGGCAGCCTCCATACTACTGACATTCTCTCATCAACATTCTATCACCTCACATATCTTAACTCACCACAACCAACAACAAACCAAATCAACAGGGGTCCATTCCTAACTTACCACTGGTAGCCACATTCTCTCCTACCCCCTCCAACAACCCCAAACCACTAAACATGGAAAGAAACCTTAACAATTCAGGCAATTAACAAACTCACACCACAAGAAAACTGCTCACACTATCCTGCCCCAGTTAACCAACCGATGCCACCACAAAAGCAACAACCCGAATCATAAGCCGCATACTACACTTACTAAACCCCCAAGCCACTATGAACCCACCCAGGTTAAAAAAAAAAAAAATATATATATATATATATATATATATATATATATATATATATATATATATATATATATATATATATATATATATATATATATATATATACATATATATATATATATATATATATATATATATATACCAGTTTACTATCAATATCTCGAAAAACAGTGTTAATGCCGAAAATGTCGACAACGACATTTTACGGCATTAACAACAATGCCACCCTTGCCGTAACGTCCTAATCCCTACATCTACCATCCCGTTTATGCAGGGGGGCAAGCCCCCCTGCACCCCCCCACCCCGCAACTTATTATTCCAACTCCGAGATCACACTACAGTGAGGAAAGGGATATATTTCCCTAACAGCACTGTACCACGATCCCTTTACATGAGCGAATGTTATATATGCAAATGCACAATCCATTCGCAAATCTGACATTCACTCATGTCAGCTGCACACATATGAAGTATTCGAACATCTGCCATTCGAATACTTCATATACATGCAATGCACGGCAACACTTTAATAGTAAACCATATAAACCACCATATAGCATATTGCATAGAAACTATACTCACCTTAAACTCTTCTAACTACCCAAGGCCTACCTTACACACACCTCAGGTTGTCAGGGACGTGGTACTGCCCAACAACAAGACCACACTAAAATGTGCTTACTCACTCTGGATTTCCTTTCAAAAAAACCCCAAGCCACACCCCTCACACTACCTCACTTCCCCTCAGATTCCCAACTCACTTAACCCTTTCCTAACCCCTTCTTAGTCACCCACCATAACCTAGCACACTACCACCCAGCACCCCCCCAATCCCACACTAAACAGTCCTGTGACAAATTCATCTGTGCCAAACTTCACTTCTGAGAGCCATTCACATGCTTAGAAACCATGCATAACAAAATTAGGTTGAGTCTATTTTATGGAAATGCCAGAATACTGGATTAGTACTGCATCTTTTTTAAAGTTATAGAGGACTAAGCCAAAGTGTCTAGTTAGCTTTACCTACTTAGCATGTGTACACAGTTGTGAAATATGTAAAACATCTTGAAAACTAGTGATGATATAGTTAAGGATATAATTATCATATTCCTGACCTTGAGCAGTATCCTACCTTCACCTAGAATGATGCCACAATACAGTGATAAGATGATCAGCTTTAATAATTGGCTTAAATTCTGGTGTCATTCAAAGGGGATCCAATGTCTGTCTGCCTGGGATGACATGCTGGACAAGCCACGCTGCTTCGCAAGGGACGGCTTGCACCTGTCACCCCTGGGCTTCCGGATATTGGCAAAGGCTCTTGCCACCCCCATAGTGCCTTTTTTAGGCAAGGCTCAAATTCTTAACCTACCACCCTAGAACACCAAAAAGGAAAAAAACTAAGGGTAATGCTGCTCAATGCCAGAAGTCTCAATCTCAAGATGCACGCACTCGAGGCCCTTCTCAATATGGAGAACATCGATGTCTGTGCTGTGACAGAAACCTGGTTCAAGGCTCCTGAGAGCACCCCAGCACTAACAGGTTTCACCTCATATCATGCTCCGCCCCAAAATCCGGACAACACCAAGAAAGGAGGGGGTGTCCATATTCGTAAAGGACACCCACACCTCAAGGTTGGTGGCAACGCACGATGCATCGGAGACCATCCAGGTGCAATTAACCATAGGCAAGACTGCTCTGCAATTTGTAGCATGTTACAGGCCACCCTCTCAAACTCAGGAACCTCACATGGCCTTCCTGAAAACATTGGAGGGATAAATGTATCTCCAAACACCATCATACTAGGTGACTTCAACTACCCTAATATAGACTGGGAACACTACTCAAGCCCGAACACTCTAACCCAAAGATTCCTGGAGTTCATAAACTCAAATGCCATGGAACAACTAGTCACCATCCCCACAAGAGGAGAAAACATACTTGATCTCATCATCACGAACATGGGATCAAAATGTTCAACACTGGAAGTATACCCCTCACTGGTGAGATCAGATCATAAACTAATCTCGCTGGAGGTCCTCATCCCGCCCACCTGAAACAAAAAGACCACAGTGAAAAACTTCTCAAAAGCCGATTTCACACTTCTAAAACTAGTGTGGTCTCCTTTAAGGCCCCTGAGCCAGTGGTAAACATTACTCAAACCGCTGAATCACTTACAAATGCCTTCTACCAGCACCTACAGGACTGCATGGATCAGGCAATCCCAAACAAAACTAAGACTCTCTGTACCAAAGGCAAGCGTCCAGTCTGGTGGACCCCAGCCATAAACAAGCTCTACAACAAAAGGAGGAAGCTACTACAAGATAGAGCAAAATCCTTGAAAGGTAAAACACCTTTGATCATTATAAGTAAAAAACTAAGAGCTCTCATAAAATCATCCAAGGCAAATTTTGAGAGAAAAATCGCCAAGGACTCTAAAGAGAATCATAAGGCCTTCTTTAGCTATGTTAGAAACCTAGGAGGAAACTCCCAGATATGCTCAGAATTAGTTCAGAAAATTACTGAACCTACATACATTGCCAACATACTGGCTGACAGGTTCAGTGCAAACTTCTCCCCCCCCTCCCCCCCAAAAGGAGAGATATCTATTCCAGAGGATTGTAGCCCCCCAAACATCTCCAACGCCCAGGTGAGAACTGCCCTCACTAAGGCAAAAAACACAGCATCCATGGGACCGGATGGTGTCCCCGGCTGTGTGCTTCATGAACTCAATGAGGAATTAAACCCACAGTTAGGACAGCTGTTTAATCTTAGCCTCACCTCAGGATACGTACCCAAGGAGTGGCGCACGGCGACTGTGGTCCCACTTCATAAGGGCGGTGCCTCCACAGACCCTGGAAATTACCGCCCATTAGCTTGACAAGCCTTATCTGCAAAGCCATGGAGAGGATCATAATGGAACTCATAAATAAAGACATAGGGAACTTGCAGACTTTGGATCCAACCCAGTTTGGCTTTGTCAAAGGCAGATCCTGCCTCTTAAACTTGGTTGACTTTTTCGAGACAGTCACCAAGGCCATTGATGAGGGAAAGGCAGTCCATACAGCCTACCTCGACCTGGCAAAGGCCTTCACACAATACCCCACTCAGGTATCATCGAAAAACTCATCAGCTTGAATGTAAACCCATACATCACAAGATGGGTTGCAAACTGGCTAAGTGACAGAACCCACAGGGTCAGAGTTGCTGGAGCCATGTCAGACTCAAAGCCTGTCACAAGTGGTGTCCCACAGGGCTCAGTCCTGGGTCCACTCTTGTTCGGCATCTACTTTTCTGAAGTACAAGCAAACACAGGAGGGTTATGGCTGACAAAGTTTGCAGATGACTGCAAACTGGGCGCCATAGTCGAAAACACATCTGATACAGATATCCTCCAGAAGGGCCTCACAGAAACGGATAACTGGTGCCAGAGCCATGGCCTGAAGTTAAACGCCAAAAAATGCATAGTCATACCCTTCGGGAAAAACAAGGTTACCCCTAGCTACCATATAGGTGGCAATCCACTGAGCACAGAAAAGTCATCAGAGATCTGGGGACCCAGGTTGACAGTAGCCTTCGCTTGACACTCATGTTGCTAAAGTAGTTAGGAAAACCTTCTATATCACCCACCTGATCATGAAGGGATTCACATCTAGATCAAGGGAGGTCATCGTCCCCTGTACTCATCACTCATTAGACCTATGATTGAGTACAATGCCCGTTCGAATGTATCTGACCAGACACCTGCTGCAGCTTGAAAGGCCCCAAAAGTTCCTCACCAAAAGGATAAAGGGTCTCAAAAATATGTCTTATGCTGCCCGACTGAAAGAACTCCAGCTCTATTCAGTCTCATACCACTTGCTCAGAGGTGACCTGTGCCTGACATATAAGGCCATGTCAAACCCAGATTTGATGAATATGCTTCACCTCAAAAATCTAGATCCCTCAGAACCACAAGGGCGGGAGACTTAAACCTTGACACGGTTATAAATAGAACGTGCTGGAGGGACAGATTCATCACCCAGAGACTCCCTATGCTGTGGAACAAAATCCCAGTACATGTGAGGCAGAGCACCTCTCTGGCCTTGTTCAAGAGGAATCTTGACCAATGGATGGGAGATTGCAGATATACCCCAGGGATTACTTCAGTGTCACTGCTTGACAGAGGCACAGCAAAATGATAGGCATAGTTTTTATTCAAACTAAAGGGGTGGTGAAAGCCACATAACTATGGGCTAGGCTTATAAATGCCCTTGGGCAGATAGCCTAGTATGAACCTATGAACCTATTAAAGACTTTTACACAGTTATACTATTTTGTTGAAGCATTTATTAATAAAAAGTGACCTTTGGGATGGCACTGCATCTGTGTAAGAATTTTTTATAGAGCAATTTAAATTGTAACATGGCAATTACTTGTAAGCAATAAAAAGACCAGATCAAATAAGCTGCTACTCAAATTAATCAAATTAGTGTTATTAAGAACTTTTAGTATTCTAGTGCTATTTAAAGATTAGAATATCTGTATTCATAATAATAGTTAACTTTTGCCAAAGTACCTTAGAGAAACATTTAGTAAATGAACGATTATTTTCAAACAAGGAATGTTATCTACAAATAGCAATCACTAGCAATATGAAAAGATCAGGGGAATACAAATCCTGTTTACTGCTGGATGACAGCCTACTGGCAGGTGTAACCAATAACAAGCAATAATTCACACAGGAGACCTCCATTCAATTACAAAAAAAAAAAACCCTCTATAAATTCAGGTGATATGCTGTTTTTCTTACTGTCTTCTAAGAAAATGTAATTCAGTTTATATATATATATATATATATGTACACAGACACAGTAAAGAAATGAGGCAAAAGCTCATTACATTTATTCTGCTGTTACTTTTATCCCTCTGCATAAAATATTCCTTGCATCACTGTACCTTTCCCAGTTCTAAAGGTATACCATACTCATCCAAAGGAGACATCATTTTTGGCGGCCTTGTTCCAGTACATATGACAGTCCTTTACCCTGAAATGGTACTCAGTGTTAAGCCTCAATTAAAGCAATGTGAACAGTAAGTATCTGTAAACTCTTTTTCTTTAGACTATATAAAATTTGATTTCCTGGATCAGTTAATGTATTTGCAAGGGTCAATTTAAATGAAATGCTAGTTATGCTCTCAGTAGGATTGTAGGATTGCACATATCCTGCTAGGGAGTATTGCTGATCAGTACCGTTATAATTGTACTAAATGAGTATGTTTAAATAGGAATGCTACAGGATTCTAAATAGATGTATATGTTTCATTAAGTATAACTTTTGACTACATTCATTACCCGAACTCTGCTGCACCATTTGAACTGTAATAAGCAGAGTCTGACAAGTCCTGAAGATACCATTCACAAAGTTCTGAGTATTTCAGTCTTTTATTTATTAATAAAATTGCTTTAATGTATGCCTTGTGCAATGCCATATCTGGTAGCAATGTTACAACACTTTTGATGATAACCTCATCTGTCTAACCAGTCTGCACTGAGTAAACTGGACATATTTTACATATTTTATTTAGATTCATCCATTCTTAACCCCTTTTCCCATTTTGCACATGGGGTTGGGGTGTCACTTCAACAGTGACAACCATCTTGAGCCAAAGTTTACAGCGCCAGGTGGCTAGCCCTGCCAAGGTAGTTTATCTGTACCACTCACTTGCACGCATACTCGCACCTATGGCTAACTTAGAGAATCTAATCCACCTACTGCATGTCTTTGGAATATTTATCAGAGCTGCATGCAGGAAATAGGCTGATACCATGTTATGTCATTCCCTAGATGTTAAGTAGTAAAATTCAGTATCCAAACCTTCTGTGAAGATTAATAAAGTTCAGGAACTTTGTACTTTTCTTCCAGCATTAACTGCAAATACAGTCTGACCTCAAAGGCTGAAAACTATAAGAATTTAAACTGTAATTGTATCACAAAACTGAAAGAGAAAACTGTGAATATCATATGTCATCAAGTAACAAAGAATTCATTGCCCATCCACAGAAGACAATCAATAAACTTGCAAAAAAAAATTGCAGACCTCACAAATCAAACATATGACAGAGTACTATAGAAAAAGGGGAGGCTTCCTTTATATAACATCAGCTATGATAAATTCTACCCTCAAATTAAATTAAAAACTTGTGTTTCGTAGGACTATACAAAATACTTGCTAGTTTCATATGCAGAATTAAGTAACAGCTAACTAAACCCCTAATATTCATTTTAAATAAAATGTGAACAGATTTATTCATCCCTGGCCTATAGTGACAAGCCTTACTGGCACAATTTACAAAGCACTAGCCAATCATCCCCAGACAATTTTTCACCCTTCACCCTGAGAAGTATTCTATATAAAATCATGGCATCAGCTATAATGGGACTGAGCCGAGGGGTATACTTCTGCTAGCTATGGAACTGTATGAGTTTGATAAAGGGAAGATCTTGATCTCTGAATCATTTGACATGCTTTGAACAGGTTACAGAAGCATTTGATGAACTACTGATAATACACACTGTTTATCATGCTCTTGATAGTACACAGAAAATAATTATACACAAGGTGTTAATCCAGAAATTAAAAGAATTCAATTAATTGGATAAATAAAATATTGATTAAGCAATGGAGAACAAGCAGTCACAGTGGGCTGTTATCTTTGCACCTCATACAGGGCTATCAGTGATGCCCCACCTGGCTTTTTGCCAGAGCGATTTTTTTGTATTATTCATTTCAGGTATAGAAAAGTAGACTGGGCTCTGGGCAGCTATATGTGCTTCTGTATGCAAACTGGATGATGTTATTAGTTCAGTAAAAGATGAATATTTTTCCAAAGTGGTTTACAACTACCTAGTACACTATTAATGATGTCAACTTTAATGTTAATTCATTTTGCAGCATGACCCATGGTTAAAAGGAAATAAAATTAAAAGCACAGATTACATAAAAGCACCATTATTAAAGATCTTGTGATAAATATAGACAACGACTTAAACATAGATCATTGTGTATCTATAGTCCCTCTATTGCTGTACAGCATGTCTTGCCATTCAAGGAGATAATTGTACCATTTTATAACTTAAAAACAAAGCATTGTAAAGGTAGACTACTACTTAAACATTTCCTTACTGCTGCTGCTGGTGAGTTCTATTATATCAAGTTTCTCAGAGATCTTTTAGACCTAAACCTCTTATTATAATTAATTGCAATGAATTTCCAACTACTCTAGACAATCAATCATTACCCAATAGAAATTTCCAGGTATTTGTTCTAATGTCCTTGAGGAAATTTGATTCAGTGCCATCTGTGACACTCATTTACTTTCCAGAAGTTCTTTTCCCCTTTTAGTAGTTATGCACTTTCCCTTCTAAAAGTATTAGTTTATAAAGTCTCTGCCACATTTTTTGTGCTTCTTTTTCTAAATCTTCTGAAACTACATCTACTTCCTTCTGTAAACAACTCAGTAATTGTTTTCTCGACAGATGTTGTGATTAGTAATGACATAGACAGCCTTAACAACTCGCTGTTAACCACGATATTTTTTATATATAATGGACGAAAACTAGTAATGTGTAAGCAGTTGTTAACAAATGTGGAATTCCTATATACCCAATAAATTTATTATTTACTTATTTAACATTTGTTATCTGCGGTAGTGGTGCTGCAGCAGCGTTGTCACCTCACAGCAAGACTTTGTCCCGTTCGATTCTCAGCTAGAGCGTCTTCTGTGTGGAGGCATGCATGAATGGGCGTGCCTTCGATGAAGGTTGTGCATCAGAGCTGGCAACTCGGTACGTAAAAATCTACTACCAAACATTAGCGGACTGGAGTTCTGCTGTGGCGACCCCTAACCGGGATAAACCGAAAGACACACACACTTATTTAACATTTGTTGAAGGGGAATGTCTGACTAGGACAGAGCCTATTTTCAGTGGAGGCCTGGGGAGAAAGGCTCTAGATGCATGTCTTTGGAAGATGTAAACGTAAAGATGTTAATTTCATTGTTAACATCAATATTTGCATCTAAGTAATTAATAAATGATTCTGAAGTAGTTTATGTAAATTTAAAAATGGTACTTGAGTTCAATTGTTCCTCATAAAAATGAGTCATCTAAATAAATCATCTGAATAATGAATGCAAAAGAATACATTTTGAAAAATTCTTTAGTTTATATAAAAATAATACTTTGCATTAATTTTCTTACAAGATGACAATTTATTGAGTTGTTTATTGAAAAAAAGGTAGCAATTAAGTTTGTTAGAATATTTAGAAAAAGAAGTAAAAATAATGTAACACTTTATCAACCAATATTTTTAGGTGGGGACATGTGTAACAGTATTGTACCTAACATAACGAAGTTCTAAGTAGTGATGAGTGTTACACAAAGTATTGATACAAAAGACAGTTAAGTTATTATTAAAGTTAACTGTAACTTTGTGTTGGAGAATGAAGGATGGATAGAGTAGCTGAAAATCATCTGCATGTTATTACCACGAGAGATTTAAATTTAAAATGTGTCTTTGAGAAACTTATGGTACTGAAACACACCAACAGGAACAAGGAGAAGTTTAAATAACAGCCTGCTATTGGATCCCTTTGTTTTAGGTATATTTTTACACTTCGTTATATGCCATTCCCACTGCCATTACTGTGGAGAGATCACTTTATGCCTCGCTTATCAGACCCATTGTTGAGTACAACACTGTGTCCTGTATGCTTCAAACAAACTACTAAATTAATTTGAAAAGGTGCACCATGATTTCCTACTATACAAATATAGATCTGGAATATCCAAAATGTTCTGCATGGTTTCAGAAATGACCACTGTATTCCATTTCTTAGAGGTTATTTAGTGACTTCTTCCTGGACTATAATGCAATGTTCAGTTCACTTCAACTTAAAGACTAAATATGAAATATTCCACTGCCAGAGCTAACTCCAGATTGGAGAAGTTAATACTAAAACAAATCGAATAATTATCAATAAAAAGTGAGAGATAGTGACAATTAAATTACTTATCACCTTAACAGATTATGGAATAAGCCTCATAAACCTTAACTTAAATTCCAAAGGAATAAATCATTGCTGTCCTTCAAAAATAATCACACACACACACACACACACACACACACACACACACACACACACACACACACACACACACACACACACACACACACTGGGAAGTAGAAATAATTAAGCATCTTGTAGTTATTAGAGAGGTCATCAGGTTGATCACTGAATCAATGAGCCTATGAAATGAAAACATTTGAATTAATTAAATTAACACAATGCAACAAATGTGAAAGTGCAAAAAAACAAACATAATGTTTATGACTTTGCTGCACTATGCTTATTAAAATCATAAAACTCAATTATTTCCTGGTCTGTTATTGCCTACCTTTATTTTTAAGACAACATGAGAAGGAAAAAGGAAATAAATGTCCATTTACCTCGATGTAAAAGTTTATGAGTCTAACCTATAAAGTGGTGTGCTGCAAATTAATGCTATTAAGACAGCTAGGTAATTTCAAATGTTCGGGGAAATAAGAACAAGAAAACATGATGTATAAAAGGAGTGTAACTGCAAAACAGAATGGAAAACATTGAGTACTTTAATGTACGACAAGAGATTCTATGAAGCTATGAAACTCTACAGCTATTAAATATCTTTCAGTCATTGTTTCTTTCCACATTTAATCATATTTTTTCTGCGCAGATACTTTACACAGATGCCATTTCCAATATATGTTTTTTTATTTTGGTGGAAAACTTTTATTCTCCTTCACACTCTACCTAGGTACCATGCAGGGTTTTCCTCAGTTTTCAAGGATGTTCATGTTATTGATGAACCCATACGCCAGGGTGATCTCAGAGTTGTACACCAGTATGGCATGATCTCCAGACTAATGAGTGCTTGTTTAAAATGTCTATTGGAGAGAATGGTAAAAGTATAAAATACCACAATATGTCAAAAATTTCAGAATGCTCTGCAACTCTACTAAAAACAAATAAATGAAGACAAAAAACTATACTATAACAACTGTCAGAGCAATAGCAAATACAACCATAAAATTTCTGGTCGGCTATTATAGAAATCTTACATCCTGACCAAAAATGTAACTCTAACCCCTTTCCCAGTATGTCTCCACTCAAAACTATAATAGAATTAAACTCTTATTTCATAGATAGTATAGCATCCTTAACCAAGGATTTCCAGCATGTACTCCCAACCCTGCCCAAAAGCCCCATTTTACCACCTCCACTTTCACCTTCAAACCTGTGCCCATATCCTATATAAAACTACTCTTAAACAAACACAAACCACGCTCTACTTCAGCTCATGACTTTCCAAGTGAGTACTGTAAAATAGGAGACAATAGTATTGATTATCCTGTCTCAATCCTTATAAACAGGTCAATTCAAGAATCCCACATTCTCTCTCTTTGGAAAAAATCCTACATTATCTCTGTACACAAAGTAGGGAATTCAACAGATATCACTAACTTCAGACCTGTAGCAATCTTACCCCCCTCTCCAAAATACTTGAAAAATATATTGAAAAACAATTGCTACACTGTCTTCTACAAGAAGAACTCATATCCTCCACACAACAGGTGACATACAGTCCATCCCATAGTAGTAACATTGCACTTCTAACCTTTGTAGATACTGTCAATAAAGCTAGAGATAATGGCAAACTAGTCTCATCTTTATTTCTAGACTTGTCTAAAGCCTTTGGCACAGTTTGTCACAGCAATCTTCTACATCATATGTCCTCACTAAGTCTATCTCAACCTACCCTTCTATGGTTCAAAAGCTACTTGTCTAATAGGTATCAGTCAGGCAGTAAAATGTCTCTCCTCCCTCTATCAAACCTTCCAGTCACCACCAGTGAACTGCAAGGCTCTATACTTGGTCCCCCTCTTTAACATTTTCACCAACACTCGCCAATCCTACACCAAACAAAAGGCCTTCCTAATACACTACACAGATGACTCCATACTCATATGCATATCAGAACCTGGCACATCTCCAAAAAATTACTTAATCTTTAACAGCCACTGAAACACGGCTTAGTTCATAGGTTCGTAGGTTCATAGGAGGTTACTAGGCTAGTGACCCTAGAACCTTTACAAACCTAGCCATGTTAATCCCAAGTATCTGCATTTGTTCTTTTTGGGTAGTCTGGAGAACAAATTTATGAACAGAGTGGGTCTGTGATCAACACTGTCTACTCCTTCCCATGAAGGACATGGGTGTCACCCAAAGGGTGAATTTGCAGTGTCCGATCAAATTATCTAGGATGTGTTTGAATAGGGTCAGCGAGGACCTCTGGTTTACATGAATAGGAAGTCTATTCCAGAGAAGCCTCAGTTTCTGGGAGACATACCTGTCTGTCCAGCATGTTCTGTTAATGTCACAGGCTAAGTTGAGATCCCTAGAGCGAGTGACTCTTGTGCCACTGACTTTTGGATGTGCAGCATTTCCATTAGTGCAGGGTCATTGATTACCCTATAGGCCAGGTATGGGTCACCTTTCAGCAGCCTATAAGATACAAAGTAAAGTGACAGGGCTTTCAACCTGTCCACATGGATCATGGTTTGGATACCTGTATTTTCTTAGTGAGAAACCTCTGAGGTCTCAACAGGTGTTGCAGGTGTCTCACAACTTTGTGACTCAGAACTCATGTTCAGCTACTACCCCCACAACAAAAATACTTTTTTCCCTAAATCTCTGTCTCATGAAAAACAAAGCTTAATATCCTTTCTCTTAATAGTACAGCTATGGAAGTCACTTTATATAGGAAATTGTTTCGGATGATAGTGGATGATAATCTTAAATTTGACCTGCTTGTACAAAATCACATAAAAAAACTCTCCAAACTACAGATGCATTACAGAGCCAAAAACTTTCTTAACAATGTAACTAAAACTACACTTGCCACTACTTACCTCTTACCCTCATGACATTATGGCATTCCTGTCCTTACTAACCTTCATGCATCACAAACATCAAAACTTGAGCAATAAAGTGGAAAGGTCTGCAGCAAACACCCTTTTCAGAACCCACTGCTGAATATCACAAAAAATCCGAAATTGCTTACAACTTCCACATCAGCTAACTTATACCCAGCTTCATACAACCTATAAAATTATCCAGCATCCATTTGCTTGCCCAGCACTAAAATATCATTCTACACACCTGTTTCCAATTGGTCATTACAATTCAATGACCAAACTCTCCTGCCTGTCCATAACAGTATGAAAAATGCTGGGCATGGTCTGTACTTATACCATGTTGCTAAGGCCTGCAACTCCTTATTTGTATCCATCAGGTCAATACCCTCCCTCCAGTTCTTTAAAACCATTCTGAACGACTTCTATGCCAAAATGTGGCTCCTTTCTTGATCGACACCAAGATAAACTGCATCCCTAAATGTGAACAAGTACCTATCCATACCTTATATCTCCTTACTGTCCCTTCTTCACTCACTTCATTACTTATATCAGATTTTCTCCCCTGGCTTTCTCTCTAAATATAACATAAGCATGCTTTTCCCTAACTTCATATTGCAATTTCTGTTTGTATTATACTAACTTGCCTTTAATTTCTCTATAAAGTGGCTAAATTTCTCTAAATATTAAATCATCATACAACTTTTATCTTTTCTTAGCCAATGTTTTTACAAAATGTCGAATTTGGTATAATTATTTAAATTGTATATGTTTATGTATTATTTTTGAAGATTGTAAATGTTTTTGTGATATTTTTGAGTTTATGAAGTATCTCCTGTTGGGTCAGAAATTGATGATCACTCTGAACTGTTTATATAGGTTGTAGGACTATTTTTTAAAACACACACACACACACACACACACACACACACACACACACACACACACACACACCCCTATATATATATATCGATATGTAGATGTGAGGGTGTGTGTGTGTGTGTGTGTGTGTGTGTGTGTGTGTGTGTGTGTGTGTGTGTGTGTGTGATGCATGTCAGTTTTTGCATGTCTGTCCTCTACTCATTCATTCATGCATGATGTGTCTGCTTTGAAACATGCAAAGGGGTGCATTATATTCTATAATAGGTCTTACCAGGACTGTTTACAGGGGAACAATAACTTCCTTGCTCTTTGCTGAGTTCCCATTTTTGATAAATTCTGAGATATTGAAGGATTTTGTGGCTACAGTTGCTATATGGTGATTGAATCTAAAGTGAAATTAGCATCTCTGACAACCTGTGAAAGGAAAGCATAAAACAATATTATTGATGTTCAGGCTAATAACAAAGGCACTTACAGAAGGGATCCAACTTGTCATTTACTGTGTAAGTTTTGCTACAGTGTTGTGCTTATTATGAATTATCTTGTACATAGAAGTATGCTGATATTATTTCAATGTACCTCTTCACTGAATTATAATGAGAGATATATCATATGATGCATAGCAGTTGACTTGTTCTAACCATATGAAGAAGACCCAATTTAACATCAAAAACAGTATCAACAACTTGTCAGAATTATTCCAGTAAGTACACAAAATGGGAAACCGTGACTAATGCAGAAGGATTCTGAAATGTCTACTGATACGGCACTACACTATGTCACTGAGACAGCAGCAGCTTGCATTGCTCAGAGGATCTATAAAACCTGGCCCACAGATTATGTCTGACTTTCCATGTTTCATTACTGCTTGCTTTGTAACTGCTCTTCTCCATACTCTTAAAGGTATCAGACCTTGCAGTTCAGTAGGCTGTCTGTTGCATAAGCAAGCAGGACTAGTATCTGCATTAAAGTAACCAGGCAAAACTTCAGTAGCATGGTATTTTATGAAAAACATGAGAAAATCCCTACAGATTCTATTACCTTTTACACGGAGAAACTCCTGAGAAAAACAGATTAGACATGGTTCAGATGTCGTTTTCTATAACCATGCTGTGCACAGTAGTCAGCCTGACTATGTCAGGCAGGTGTGTTTTCACTTCTTCCATCAGATCAGGTGTCCCACCCAGTGACACTAAGTGACACACCCTGAATCCAGTTTTTACTGACAAATTCAAGGCTCCTACCAGACCTCAGCCTCTACAAGGTAGGTATTATAGTAAGACAATAACATGGCTACACATAACTACATATTGACACTGTCTTGGTTACATAATCAGGACTGCTACATATTTACTGCTCTAGCTCCAGTCATCACTCTCAGTAACCTTTGTGTAGTCAGAATTTCTAAAGTATCACTTCAGACTATCTGTAGGCATGTATGTGTATATATGTGTGAGTGTGTGGTATATGTGTGTGTGGGAGAGGTTCACTTATATAGGATCATAGGAAGTTACTAAGCTACTGGCCCTAAGGCCTTTACAAGCCTAGCCAAGAATTTGGCCCATGTTACAATAAGTCAGCACCCTATGCCACTGTCCAGCAGGGACACAGGTGGAATCCTAGGGGTGTATTTTCTGTTCCCCATCCAGTTATCCAGGTTGTGCTTAAAAAGGTTTAATTTGGTACTCTGCTTTATGTGGAGAGGGAGTCTATTCTACAAAAGGCGGAGTCTCTGGGACACAAATCTGTCCTGCCAACATGTCCTATTGATGTCACAGACCAGGTTGAGGTCTCATGTGTTACTCGAGTGGAACTTGATTTGCAGATATGCAGCAGTCCCATCAGGGCAGGGTCTGAGATTGCTTTGTATGCCAGACAGAGGTCACCTCTGAGGAGTCTGTAGGAGACTGAGTAGAGGGACAGGGCTTTTAGCCTATGTGTATAGGGTAGATGTTTGAGGCCCTGGATTCTCAGAGTAAGGAACTTCTGTGGTCTCTCCAGGTGCTGCATGTGCTTTGTGAGGTACCTGCTGAAAGGGGTATTGTACTCAATAATGGGTCTTATAAGGGAAGAATGCAGGGATGTTATGGCCACCTTGTCCCTGGATGAGGTACCCTTACTAATGAGGTAGGCCATGTAGAAAGCTTTTTTAACAACATTGGCAATATGGTGGTCAAAAGTCAGTTTGTTATCAGCCTGGGTGCCCAAGTCCCTCACAACTGATTGCATGCTTAGTACCTTATTATCAATTTGATAATTTGTGGGGGCATAACTCTCCCCAAAAGGGATGATGATACATTCAGTATGAGGCCATGTTTCTGGCACCAGTCATTTGTTTGGGTAAGACCCTCTTGGAGGATGTCCACATCACTAGGAGAATTGATGACAGCATCCTTCTTGTAGTCATCTGCAAAAGTTGGTCAGCCATATTCCACTAGATTTGGCCTGCACCTACGAGAAGTATATCCCAAACATCAGAGGCCCCAAGACCAATCCCTGGGGTACACCACTTGTTATAGATCTACTACTTGAGGTAGCTTCTCCTATTTTGACTAGGTGAGGTCTGTCAGTGAGCCAGTTTGCTACCCATCTGGTAACATATGGATTGATGCCTAGTAGAGAGAGTTTATCTGTTATACTTGAGTGGGAAATAATATCGGAGGGTTTGGCTAGGTCAAGGTAGGGGATGTGCACCGTCTTCCCCTCATCTGTGGCCTTGGTAACTGTCTCAAAGAAGTCAACCAAATTTAACAGGCATGACCGCCCCTTGACAAAACCAAACTGTAGTGTCTGGAGGTTGCCAATGTCCTTGTTAATGAGGTCCATAATAATCCACTCCATGGCCTTGCAGAGCAGGCTAGTTAGGCTGATGGGTCT
>NC_056725.1:648945192-648995192 GCF_019279795.1 Protopterus annectens
GCTCAGACAAAAAAAAAAAAAACAGTCAGTCTGATTGTACTAGTGTCTCCAGTTACATCCTATCCTGTACTGTCATTATCCTGAAGTCTGTGAGAAAGGCAAAACCTGTAATAACAAGTCGTGCAAATGTGAAAAAAGTGTAGACACCAAGAAACTATAGAAACTCTCAAAACTCACTGTAATGGCATTAAAGATTTTTTTCATAAGGGCTTTGCTCTTGTACCCATAACGTTGTGGGCTGAACACTGGAGGAAACCAGTTACTGTCACATACTTACTCCAAGATTGCTGTGCCTCAGAATAAAGGGAATATTCCAAGGCAACTCGAACTTTTCGTACATATTTAACATCTTCACACTTTCAGTCCTGCTGTTTGCAGTATCAAAATAATGTGTCAGAATTTGGACAGGAATCTATCTGAACTTTGGGCTCTCATTTGGTTGCCTGGGAAGCAGTAAGGAAGTGTGTGCCAGCTGCAAAATTACAGGTAACAGGTAATCCTTACTACACAACCACTGAAACCACAATAGTAAGTGATGCACAATGTTTTCAAATGTTGCAAATTCAAAATAAGCACACTCTCAGTAACCACAAGATGTGGAATAGACAGGAAACAGCACCATATAAACTGCAATTGGTGGGAAATGTTCACTAGACACTGATCTTGAACTCTGGTAGACATGTCTGGAGTTGCTAGAGGGGGTGTGTCCTTTTGTGTGCAGTGTTGTCTAGGAGTCCAAGAGTTTTGTTGGACTCCTAGTTAAAGAGCGTGGGCCCATGTTGTTGCAGCAGGACTATTCTGACTCGGAATATAAATCTGAAGATGGGAATAGTTTTTCCAGGGTCTTAACCAGTGCAATAGGCATCCCCTGCACAGATGAGCAATGCAGACATCATTTTGATGACTTCTGGAGGAGGAAGCAGAATGTCCTTGAGATTTGAATTGGGGAATGCCAGGTAGGGGATACCCCACATATGTGTAAGGATCAATTTCATTGAGTAATTGTAAGAGTTAAAACCTGAATATAGTTAAGATTGGTATTTATAATGGTGTTCTGTTCTGCTCTGTTTTTTCCACACCTGCTGAAGAGAGAGTCTTGAATGTTTGATCCCATGCTTTGCATCTAGTAAAGATGTGAGAAACATGTGGTATGTATCCATCAGAACAGTACTGTCTTAATAGTATTTTAATAATAATAATAATAATAATTTTTATAGTAATTTTGTAGTATTAAAAGTTAAGGCCCGCTTAGTTGTTATTTAGAATAGTTGTATCAAATTGAGCATGCAACTGTAAAATAAACTATGTATGCCATACTCTGTAGTACAAAGCAAATGTGCCATATTCTCAAATAACAGTAGGCAAGCATCTCTAGACTGTAAAAGGAAAAGTACGCATGCAGTAGTCTGTAGGACAAAAGATGTATTTTAGCATAGTCATTGGTTGTGGGTTCAGAAACCGTGCTTCCCAAATATACAATACTGTTATGTTTTCATCATTATTGGAATGTAACTTCATACCTCTATGCCAGTGGTGCAAATGACTTTCTGTATTCTGTGATCAGTATAATTGCAACACGGCTATGTGCAATTTATGCACATATCAAAAGCTGGTGGCTACAGTCTGTACTATAATGTGCCTCTGTTATAAACTGAATAGTTTTAAAAGTAAGGAAGAAATTTGTTAGTGGTGTTTGTAGTGTTGAAAGTAAAGGTAACAGAATAAAGTAAAATAATTGTATCAATGCTTTGTATATCACATGCGAAGTTGCTAATGTTCTCCCTTTTTTCTCTCACCCCAACACTTCTCTCTCTCTCTCTCTCTCTCTCTCTCTCTCTCTCTCTCTCTCTTTATTTGTGTTTATTATGTTAATGCTTTTTTGCTGTTTATTTTTTTTTTTACTTTTGTGTTTATTTTTTGTTTTTCTGACAGCACAACGGGGTAGCCTCAGTGACCACACTTGGATGTTTAAGGTTAGCAGAGCATGGTTGTGAGCACCAAGTGGACCTGTCCATGTGAGAACACACTACATTAAATATTACATATTTGGAAAAAGGAATGAGTCCCAACTTCCAAGTATTGTACTGATTTGTATTTGGGGGAGTCAGGAGGTGGGCAATATATTGATGTATTGCAAATATATGAAACATGCTTACATCTGTACCTTATTGTGTAATGTTTCCAATGTAATATTCAATATAGGTCAACGATGAAGCATCATATATACAATCCCATAGCACAGTGCACAGCGGGTTTGTGTGATGGTGAACAAATTGTCCCTACCTGTGAATTACACCTCTTTGCGCATAGGTAAGCAGTGCACAAACATGAGCCACAGTGTTCACATCTACCAGCTGAGTCTGTACCCCAGGCATGGTTTTTGCAGTGACCAAGGGCAATAATTGAATATATCCAGTTTCTAGTTTTGGCAGTTTGCTTCCTAGATGGTCTTGTTTGTCCAGTTTTAATGATGCGGTGCTCGGTACAAAACAGATGAGCAGAGCCAAACATGACACCTTTTGGTTTCTGCTACAAACAAGGCGATGGCCTTGTTCTTATCAGAAAGCAATACGTGTCATGTTTGACTATGCTGTGACAATTTACCCCAGGACTACATGTCCTAGTAATGGACAGGGACATTTCCTACATTCTTTATCCCATAAGCAAAAGAAAGTGAAACAGTGAAAAAAAGTGAAATGCATAAAAGCTATGTATGTTAACCACAGTATAAAATGAAAGTACACATTACAAATTGCTACATAGTGTGGGATTTGAACCCACACACCAATGGATCTTCAGAACACAGGATGGATGCCTTATTCCTTACTGCCACAGGAACAGCCATGCAATACAGTAGTACAAGCATTATTCACACAATGAAGTGCAACACGATATACACTGCTATCACAGATGAGTTACTGGTATGGGTCAAACAAGGAAACCCAGCTGTTTTGTGTAGGGGGGAAGTAAATCTCAGTTACTGTTATGTGTCGAAGAAACTTAGCCTGTTCTTAGTTTGGTGATCACAGCTGCTGTCCTGGCATGGCACAATGAAATATATGTTATTCTCTTATGTTACTTGTTACTCTGGCAGAAAACAAACTGAATAAAAACAGGTGAAACACAAATGGAAGGCCCAAGGAAACAAATTGCTGTAGATTAAATCCACAAGTAGCCTTTTAAAATAATAAAAAAAAAAGAACTTGTTTAAAACAATGAAAGATAACGATTTTGTTCAAAAAATATACAAACTTCATCAGATGACAATGTTGGAAGTACACACTCATTTTAAAGCTTTTGTGTTCAATCACATGACCGCTAAGCCCCCAGGAATGGAAACATCATCTTAAACGAGCCACTGAAAAGAAATTCACAGTACATAGCATTGAGTCAATACCATTTACAAAATTGAAACAAAGAATAAAATACAGAAAATAGAAACAGAATGAGTACGCACTTCCAGCATTGCTATCTTATGAAGATTAAAGTTCTTGTGGATTTTATCTGCTGCAGTTTGTTTCCTTGGGCCCTTCCATGTGTGTGTTACTTGTTACTCTCCTTGTTCTGCCTGTAGTTTGATTTTGGGACTGTTTTTGAAGTCAGAGACTGCAATGTGTATCATTACTTTACAACTGTTGTGTGTAATGCTTTACCATTGCAAATGTAGGGTGCTACACTGGGGCATGCAGTGTTCCTCATTACCTTTGAGAGGGCTGACTGTCTGAATCTGTACTGGATGAGGCATACTACTTAGTAATGGGAACATGTAACATTTGTTCTGCTGTGACATGTTACAGTTATTTCTGTGGACATTCAGCAATATTTAGCTGATTACTGTAGCAAGGTAAATAAATCAATAATATGCCATAATATTAAAATATCAACCCAGATTTAGGAGCATACCTCTCACCTCTTAGAGCATGACATGTAGACAAAGCCATAAATAAAAGTGGGACAAAAGCATTAAAATAGGGACAGTTGCTATATATTGCTCTTACAAAATAAGAAAGTTGATAGAATGACAGGTTTTGCATTATCATGAAATTTCTGATAGATATGAAGTCTGAAACTCAGATGTCTGTCATTATTTTCTGAATCCAATCTTTAATGATTTGCCAGTAATCTTATATAACACCATACATCTTTATGAAAAATGGACCAAAAATAAAAGGGAAGATTCTGGGCATTTGAGACAATCTGTCTATTTGAAGTGAATGCCCGTGAGGTTCTTTGCAATTTGCAGCAGTTGACAATAGTTTTAGTTCAGGGCTAACTGTGTGTGATGCAGGCAGTACACAGGCAATACACGTTCAGGTAAAGATTGTGCGAGTTGTCTGGCATAAATTTGGCTACACATGTATGTGAGTAGGAGAAAGAGATTAGGCCCTAGGTGTTCAGTGACTGTGCTCTGCATTGTCTCTTGGACAAATCAAGGCCATAGTGGGCACACGTGGCTCTTTTACATACAAGTAAAGTAACTGTTCTGCTGTCACATGCTATGATACTTTCTGGACAAATGCAACTGCATTTACTTGATTACTGTACCAAGTTAAGAAAATATATATGGCATGTTATTATTACAGAACACAGTGTAGGGTCAGCACTTACCTTGCAATTACAGCAGTTGACACAGTTTAATTCAGAGCTGGCTCTGTCTGATGCAAGCAGTACACAGCCATCACATGGGGAGGTAAAGGTTGTGTGATTTGCCTGGCATAAATTTTAATCTATGTATGCAAGTCAGAGAATGGTATTAGGTCCCTAGGTGATCCATGGATGTGAATGTGCTACGTGTTGTCTCTTAGCCAAAGCACACCTAGTTCTGCCTCTGTTTACAGCAGCTGGTGGTTGCCCCTCCGAGTCCTCCTGTGATTGTGCCTGTGGTGCAGTAGGCATTAGTGGTGGGATGTGTGTCCCTTCCCTTTGCTGATCCTGCTGGAACTCTTTCCACAGGATCAGATTGTGTAGCATAGCACATACTGTGAAGATTTTTGTACATGTATGTGGATCATACTTCAAGGCTCCACCACATGTATCTAGGCACCTGAACCATGACTTCAGCAGCTCAAACACATGCTCTTTGAAGTTTCTAGTTTGAATATGTGCCTCATTATAGTGTTCTTCTGTGGGTTTGTGTGCAGTTCTGATGGGTGTCATCAGCCACAGCTCCAGTGCATAACCAGTATCCCCCAGTAAATGTCCCTGTGGAATGTCCCCCTAGCAAACATCTGGTACAGCTGTGATATGTGTCAGATATGGTAGTCATGATAACTGCCAGGATTGCCAGCAAACACATTCAAGATAATTCCCTGAACATCACACATGACTTGGCAGTTGATGGAGGGGAACCCATTACAGTTATAGTAGGATCTACCCTGCTCACCAGGTGGTGCCGTGATGTGTACATGAGTACAGTCTATATCACCCAGTGATATAGACTCTGTGGAACTATCTAATAACCGTCCAATTGCCATTCTATTCCCCCCTTATCTAAAATCCTTGAAAAATGTATACATTCCCAAATAATGCAGTATCTCCTCACTAATAAACTGCTAACCAACACCCAGCACAGATTCCATCCCAATCACAGTACTACCACAGCCCTTATTAGCTTTACCAACACAGTAAACCAACATCGAAATAATGGTAACCTAGTATCCACTGTATTTCTTGATTTCTGCAAGGCCTTTGCTACTGTCTCTCATCCAAAACTCCTTTCTGCTCTCTCTGATCTTAATCTCAGCCACTCCATACTAGCATGGTCTCAAGACTATCTAACCATCCTCCAACAAGCAGTAAAATAGCAATACTCCTTATCTCCCCTCCTACCTGTCACCCTAGGGGTCCCACAAGGATCCATTCTTGGACCTCTTCTTTTCAATATATTCACCAACCAACTCCACAAAGCTACCCTGCACACCACTCTAGTCTGTTATGCTGATAACTCCACTCTAATCTGCTCAACCCCATCACTCCCTCAACTCCAGGAATTGATACAAGAATCCTTTACCACTGTTGAAACCTGGTTAGCCAACTCTCAACTAATACTTAACCTCAATAAAACACAGCTAATGATATTCTGTACCACTAGAGCCTTAGACCCCATACCATCATTCACAATATTCTCAGCCAATAACACCCCTATCACACTTGTCCAACACACCAAACCTCTAGGGGTTATTGCAGATCACAACATGAAATTCGATATGCACATTGCACAGATAATAAAGAAAGTCCATAAAAAACATGAAACCCTATAAAGATGTAAAAAGTACCTCACCAATGACAGTAAGGCCACCATATCAAGAACCCACCCACTATCCATACTCCTCTATGCCTCCCCCATACTTGTCAACCTAAACAAAGCAGACTTTAACAAACTAAACACCTGCAACAATAAAATATCTAGGTTTGCCATTGACTCACCCATCAGGACACATCATTGCATAGCAATCAAGCAATTATCCCGGCTAGAATTACCCAACCTGCTCACATACAACCAGCTTACAATAGCCCACCAAATTCCTGCTCTTCAAGGTCTACGTAATATCTACTCTAACAAATGCCTATTAAGCTCCACCAATAAAGCACTGGCTGACACAGGAAAAGCAACAATAGCTTTGGGGACTCCTGGTTTTCCATTTCTGTTGCAAAAGCATGGCATACCGTCCCCATAGATATTAGGACCACTGAAAACAAAAATAATTTCAAAAAACTCCTCCGGGCCCATTTACACAGTTATTCTTTATGTAATTGTTCTGACCCTGGATAGCTTTATTTAATTAGATCATATCATACCTTAACTGTCTATGAAAGCTTGCAACAGCCCCTTTCTATACTCTTAATCAATGTGTGCTTACTGTACTAACCACTGATGGATGTTACCAAATGACTGAACAAAATGTCCTTTCAACTGTATTGTTTATTGTAACATACTGTGCTCCTTATAGTATATTTACTTTTTGCTCCTTTCTTGGCCTTGAAAATGGACTTTATTAACTTTTGACTCTGTGCTGTTCTTTATTAACATTTGCATTGTATGTACTGTATTTGCTGTACTAATCTTTGTGGAGCTTTTCTCCTCAGATCCATATCCAGTTGGACTTTCCTGGTAAACAAATGTAAAATAAATAAATAAAACTACTTCAGGGCAGTATACTACCTGGTAGAAGTTGACCATATTGATGGCCCTCTCTTCAGACCTGTGAGGGAAACATATGTGCTCACTGGCATGCATGAGCATGGCATACAGGAATTTGTGTAAGATCCTGGATGCTGATGCCTATGACATGCCCATCATGTCCCCAGTTAGTCTTTGAAAGTTACCTGTAGCTAATATTCTAAAGGCTACACATTCCTTAGTTTCCACTGGGATGGGTTCCCCTTGGTTGGCTCTGGGTCTGAAATGAGGATGACAGAGCTCACAGAGTTCTTGTAATGTGCCCGTGTTCACCCTGCAGTGCTCTACAGTTTCCACATCATGTAGCATGTGAAAAGTCAGCCTGGGCCTGAACACTATTCTTCTCCTCAGCCTAGGCCTATTGTTAAAAGTTCCTTGAGTCTAGTATAATAGTATTGCAGTAGGCAGGAAAAAACAGACTCGAGTCTACCTGGCTGTTTTATAACCTGTGGAATAGCACTGTGCTGAAAAATCACCTGCTTCTGCTGTAATTAGCACCTATGAGACACACCTACTACTTACATGCAAGTATTAAGTGTATTTTATTTTATTTATTTAACATTTGTTTACTGGGAATGGCTGACTTGGAACAAAGCCAATTTTCAGCAGAGGCCTGAAGAGAAATGCTCCAGACACATGTCTTTGTAATGTGGGTGGAAACTGGAGTACCTGGAGGAAACCCACACGAACACAAGGAGGATATGTAGACTCCACAAATAAGCCACTCCAGCCGAGAATCAAACCACAGAACCTCTTGCTGTGAGACGACAATATGGCTGCTGCACCACTGCGCCATCCGTTTCTGTATTTCAGTCACTACATGCCCCTGCTAAAACCTGCATGTGCCAATGGCAAAAAAAAAAAAAGGTAAATAAGAAGGGCATGTACTTAGACCCTGCAGCATCTGTACTCCAGCCCAAGCATATACATGTAGGGCTACAGAAATAGTTACATATCAGTTAGACAGACACCTGCTCTAAAGTCATAATTTTCCCATGATTGCACTAAGCACCGCAGTATGAAAACACTGTAGGAGTCCCTACACAAAGTGGTCTGCCTACACAGTTACACTTTATAGTGATTCAGTAAATTAAAGGTGTGTGGACCTCATTTGCTTAGTAACTATGTAGCGAAGCCCTCTTGTACACAGTTAGTAGCCGTGTAGGCAGGAAAACTACAGGAAAGAGGTAAGCATAACAAAAAAGGGGTAACCATTTTTCCTTACATTTTACTGTATTCTACAACCTACATACTCAATAAGCCTACATTAAAGTGTCACTGCTGTTTTTCATGCCATTTTATATTTAGGATGCATATATTACTTACAGATATAGTGGTATTGGGGAGCGAGTCTTCCATTTATTTATTAATTATTGTTAACACTGTTATTCAATATCTAGTAAAACCAGAACTCCAGTAAACACAAGCCACCAATAAAGGCAGTCCAGCAGTGCTTCAAGAAGAAGAAAACAACTCCCAGTAGTTTAATAAACAGTAGTTTATCCCACAAAATGACAAACAGCAGCAAGAACAAGAATGACTAAATATGTATTAATGTGTTTATTTTTACATTTTAAGGTCAGTTGTTTGCTGATGAGATCACTTTTACTTAGCTTGGTTTCCATGTAGACTCCTTTCCGTGGCTGTATTCGAAAAGTTTTCAAATACATGGCCAGGAGCTACATGGAGCCTACGCAGTTTCTTTGGAATTTACTGAATTGCAGAGGACAGCTTTGGAGGGGGGATATGCATGCTAAGGAAGCTACAAAGACTCTAGCAGTGTGAGCATGATTGCTTGTGAATGCACTCTGCTACACAGAGTTTACTCAATCACAAACTGTTAGAGTCCACGTGCTCATCATGGCCCGATGCACACATGGAAAAAGATAACCATGTAGGGTTTAATGAATCCCAGGGGTTAAGAATAAGAATACCCTTCTACACAGATGTAGTATGCATCCTACCTACATTTTTAGGAATATAGTAAAGGGACAAGGATTAAGAACATCCAGGTTCAAAGCATCTGAAAAAGGGTTTAATTTTGAACTATCTAGTTTCAGAAAAAGACTTGTTACTGGAGGATATAAGGCGACAAAAGTTAATGATAATTTGAATCAGATAGCTATGTTAAGACATGATGTAGGTTTTCTTTGTTTTTCTGACAGAATCAGTCTTGCCACTATGATGACCATGCCCTGGCCCAGCAATCAAGGAGCTTCAGTCCTCACCACTAACAACCAGGGAGGTCGTCTCATAGAAGAGGAAAGAATAACAAATACGATAACAAATACACACAGTAAAGTACAATTTCCCTTAAGTGCACACAGAGATCACAGTCAGTCTGAGGCTGGTTGCTCCCTTGCTCTCCACGTCCCCAATAAGACTCCCCACTGGCACAGCTATAGGGTCTAGATCTCAGCCTATCTGGCAAGTTAGCCTCCAGTACCCTCTCTGTCCAACCACTGCTTCATGTCTATGCCCAGGTAGCTGACATGCACCCACACTTTGAGATAAGTATTTATACAACTTCACAGACTCTCCTGGGAAAGGCTGACACAGATTATCTAGTGTGCCCCTTTACCCAGACTATACAATAGTAATTCCTGCCACCACCAGCTTAATAATTATCAGCTACCCAAAGGCCATTGAAAGGGTGTCCAATTATTAGTGTGCAATATTATTATCCAATTGGTAATGTGACTATTCAGTCTAAGGCTTATTAGAGTGGCCTGTTATAATGAACTCTATAAATATGCAATGTACTCTTGACCCTATTTTTTAAAATATTTAATAATAAATAATTAAAACACAAGACAATACTACTACACCACAGAGATATCTAAGAGTTCAGAGATCACACAGAAACTTAAAATAATACAGTAGGACAGGTCTGATGTCAAAGAAAAACACTTAATCTAACTTTCTAATCTTTAGCTATTCTTAAGAGAAAACACAGTGCTATAATCCTACTTACATGCATAAAGAGCATAAGCAGCGCTGGGTTGATGGTCCAAGACAAATGCTTCTAGTCTCTTTCTCAACAATAGTTTTTAAAACACTAAAACAGCTTTGCTAAGGCACTCCCAAATTACATCATTTTGACACTTAGGTTTTCCCACTATTCACATCACATCATTCTGACACTGAATCTTGCATTCCAAGGCCACAAACTGCATTATTTAGCAAGCTAACACCTGGGCAGGAAACTACAACAATAAAAGACATGTTGCATGTATACTTTAACAATTATTCCTTAAGTTAAGACAATAGAAAGAATGTGTTCAGCTAGATGCTTCAGCACCACTTTTTTAGATAAGTGTAACTTCAAAGAACATTTGAAATGCTTGGCATAGTTTTCCTTACACCAGATGGCAATGTTACAACAATCTTGAAGTTCACATTTTACAGTGTTCTCTTTCATTTAAGAACACAAGCCTGTATTTTTCATTTATTTATACAAATAATAGAATTATGTATCAAATTCTATTTGACTAGGCTGGCAGCCTCCGCGCATCTTTCCCCAATCTTTACATCTCTTCCCCCCTGGAAAACTCAAGCTAGTTTTTCAAGTGAACCTTGAGAAATATCGCTTGAGAAGGTTAGGTCTATCTGAGGGTACCTCACCCCATTCCCTGTCTTGAGAGCCCATCTGCACTGGCATTGCTACTCCCACTGCAGTGCTGCACTGACATATCATATGCTTGCAACCCCAGGCTCCACCTTAGCAACGTGGCATTTTGCTGGCTGGCTCTGTTTAACCATATTAGAGGGTTATGATCTGTCATTACAGTGTATTTTCTTCCATACAGATAAGGCTGAAGGTTCTGCAATGCCCGCACTATAGCTAGACATTCCTTTTATACAGCTGCATAGCATTCCTCCCTGGGTTGGACCCTACAACTGAGATACACCACTGGGTGCTCTTCCCCCTCTGAAGAAATCTGGCTAAGTACAGCCCCCACCCCATGGTTCAAAACATCCACCTGCACAACAAATTCTTTGCTGTCATCTGTACTGGCTAACACAGGGGGTCCTCCCAAAGCTTCTTTAAGCTACTGAAATGCCTGCTCTCATGATGGGGTCCACACTACCTTTTCTGGCCTGTTCTTCCTTGTCAGGTCTATGAGGGGAGCATCTATGATATTATAACTGGGGACGGACTTTCTGTAGTACCCTGCTGTTCCTGAGAATGCCCTCACCTGCTTTTTGGTAACAGGTGCAGGCCATGCCTGAAAAGCTACCACTTTGGCAGGTTCTGGCCTTATCTTACCACTCCCAACTCTATGTCCTAGGTAGGAGACCTCTGCCATACCCACCTGACATTTGCTCAGCTTAATGGTCAACCCTGCCCTCTGTAGTCTATCCAGCACCTTCCTGACATGCTGAAGTTGCTCTGAACAGGAATGGCTGTAGATGGCAATATCATCTAGGTAGGCAAGGGCAAACCCTCCTGCTCCTGATAGGATATTATCCACCAGCCTCTAGAAAGTATCTGCGGCATTCTTCATCCCAAAGGACATCTTTGTGAACTCATACAAGCCAAAAGGAGTCACAAAGGCTGACTTCACTCTAGCACTGGGAGTCAAGGGCACCTGCCAGTAACCCTTGGTAAGATCAATGGTTGTAAGATACGTAGCCCCACCCAACTGCTCTAAGGCCTCATCTGTCCTAGGCATGGGGTAAGCATCCGACTCTGTGTGACTATTTCATTTCCTGTAATCCACACAGAACCTGTTGATGCCATCCTTCTTTGGCACCAACACCACTGGTGAGGCCCAGGAACTATTGGACTCTTAAATCACCCCTAGTTCCAACATCTCCTGTACGTCTTCCCTCAGAGCCTGTTTGACTCTCTCAGGCATGCTATAAGGGGCTAGCCTAATAGGCCTTTGGGGTCCTGTATCCATCTGGTGCTGTACCAGATGGGTGCTCCCTGGTTTCCCAGTGAACATGTCCCCAAATAGTTGCAACTCTGCTCGGATTTCTCAAACTTGGGTAGGAGATAGCTGCTGGGATATTGCTACCTCTTCCTCCAAGGAGTCAGCCTGAGCCACACTGAGGAGATCAGTCCCCAGATCTCCCTCAGACTCCTCCTGAAATCCACTGCAAATGCTCAGCACAAGGGCCTCCCTTTCAAGGTAAGGTTTCATCATGTTAGCATGGTACAATTTGTGCCCCTGCCATCTGCCTAGCACTTCCACCGTGTAATTAACATCACTTACCTTTCTTCCCACCTTGTAGGGTCCCTCCCAAGCTGCTTGCAACTTGTTGTGTTTGACAGGAATGAGAATCATTACCTGTAGCATATTCTCTAGCTCGAGCATTCCTGTCATACCACACCTTTTTCTGTTGTTGGGCTTCTGACAGGTTCTCCTGGGCCAAGCCTATGAGTTTCCTGAGCCTTGTCCTGAGGTTTAGGACGTATGCCACGACAGACTCCTTGTGAGACTTGCACTCACCTTCCCACTCATCTTAAATTAAATCTGGAGGTCCCCTCACCCTATGCCCATACAACAACTCAATGGGTGAAAAACCTGTGGATTCCTGGGGAACCTCTCTGTAAGCAAACAACAGATGGGGCAAATATTTGTCCCACTCCCTCTTAAACTGATCTGCATATGCCTGTAGCATGGACTTGATTGTAGAGTTTAACCTCTCAACAAGACCATTAGTCTGGGGATGGTATGGGGTGGTCTTCATGTGCTTCACCCCACAGGACTTCCACAGACAAGCCAGCAGGTGTGACATGAAATTGGCACCTCGGTCAGTCAGTATTTCTTTTGGGAAACCTACCCTGCTGAAAAACTCTAACAAAGCATTTGCCAGCTTCTCTGCTTCAATAGAGGACAAAGCCACTGCCTCAGGGTATCGTGTAGCATAATCCACTACCACTAGGATATACTTTTTCCCTGTGGAACTTGGGGTACTCAGATGACCCACAATATCCATAGCTACCCCCTGAAATGGCTCCTCAATCACAGGCAAAGGCATCAAAGAAGCTCTCACCTTTTCTCCTGCCTTGCCTATCTTTTGGCACTGCTCACAGGTCCTGCAGCACCCTGTTACATCTCTGGAAATTCCAGGCCAATAGAAGTTTTGCATAATACACCTCTTTGTACATTTTATGCCCATATGACCTGCAAAGGGAATATGATGGGCTATGGCTAGAAGCGCCAGATGGTAAGCTCTAGGCACTACCAACTGCTGTACTCTCTCACCTTCTAGCCCTCCCTCAGTGGGTCCACTCTTCGTATAGTAACCCTTTGTCCCAGTATACATATTCCCCCTTCCCTTGACGATCAGGTGCCTCCCTAACTACCTGCCTCAGGCTTTGCAATGTAGGGTCTGAGAGCTGAGCCTGCCTCAACTCCCTCCTTGTAACCCTTCCCAGCTCCCCTTCCACTGGAAGTCTGGCATTCTCTGACAGTGGTGCCTCACTGTCAGCCTGGGTACTACTACTCACCTCTACCTTTGCAGTTACCCTGTCCAAGGGAACATCAGTACCCACAAGCAGCTGTGGCTCACCTTCAGTCTCACTGCTACAGAGTAGCTTCCTCCTTGAAGTAACCACCTCAGCAGTCCTGGCTGCAAGTATGCAGTCTGTCTGGGTCTCCCTCAGGCTACCAGACCCACATGCTTGCCTCCTAGCCTCACTGCATGTAACTGCATAAGTACATAGTACTGCCTTATCCAAATCCTTCCCTCTCAGGACATCTGCAGGATGGTAGCTCACACCCCTGTTGTCTCAAGACAACCCACTATTGGCATTTTGTCTTTCCCACTTACTGGCTCCCTCACCTTTGGTTCCCCACCCTGCCTCCGTGGACACCTGTATGCCACACAACCCCACTGGTTGCATTCAAAACATTTAACCCTAGCTCCTGGACGTGTACCTGGACTAGTGGCTTCCCCTGCTATTGGCGGATTCTGTTGGGGCAGTCTGTTCTGTCCACCATGGGTTCCTTTAGACCCATAAGCAGTACTGGGGGTACCCTTCCTGTGCAGGGCTGCCCTGCTGGCCAGGTATAGGTCTCTCTTCTTCCCTAACTCATCTGAAGTAGCACATTGTCTATCAGCTAACCAGATCCTCATGTCCTCAGCCAAAGTGCTAAGGGCTTGTTCCCTCACCAAAAGGTCTGCCAGCCCTTCAAAGGTGGTGACCTGACATCCACTCACCTAACTATGAAAATAAGTGCTCAAGTTTAGCAACATATTCACATACATTTTCATCTGCCTTGCGTCTATGCTCATGAAACTTTTTCCTATACATTTCAGGTGTTAGCTTAGAACATTGTAACAGACATTTCTTTACAGCAGTATAATCAAAACAGATAGAGCCAGGCATTTGTGATATACAAGTTACAGCTTTCCCATGGAGTAAGGGGTTCAGGAACCATACCCAGAGCCTTTGGTCAGCACTATACTGTTTGCATACTCTTTCAAACATGTGAATTAAACTATCAAAATTATCCCCTCTTTAAATTGTGGAAGAAATTTACTGACTTGTTGTGCTTCTGGGGTCCAGTTACTCCCTTCCCCATTACCTCCATTTTCCTCTCATGCTTCCTCCGATGCTCCTTTTCTTTGGCTTCTATCTCCAAATGCCTGGCCTACAACTCAAGTCTATTTAGCTCCAGCTGGATTTTTAAGTCCACTGCAGTCAGGTAGAGCTGTCCATTCTCCACAGATATTGTATTTCCACTGCCAATCTGATTGTCCTTTGCAGAAAGGTTGAGTTGTCCATTCTCCGAGGATATTGTATCTCCACTGCCAGTGTGATTGTCCTCATAGATGCTGTTTTCTGATGCAGCTGTAACCAAGGCTGCAATCATGTCTGCCTTATTCAGGTTTCCATGCTCCAGTCCCCTAGCCTGGCACATCTCCACCAGCTAGCTCCTTGTCAGCTTTCCATACCCCTGTGCTGACATGCTGCCTGCTCACCCTGACTAACTAAGCTAACAAAAGAAATAAGGCAATTGTGATCTGAACTCTGAGTAAACAGTTCGTGGCTGATTCAGCGTACAAAACACCTTCAGAAATCACTGTACATAAGCTACAGGATTCATTCTACCCACACCACTACAAGCCAATTAGTATGTGAAGTGGATCCCACCAATGCAAACCACAATGTAACGTCCGTGCCCTGGCCCAGCAATCAAGGAGCCTCAATCCTCACCACTAACACCAGGGAGGTTGTCTCATAAAAGAGGAAAATATAACAGATACACACAGTAAAGTACAGTTTCCCTTAAGTGCACACAGAGATCACAGTCAGTCTGGGGTTGGTTGCTCCCTTGCTCTCCATTTCCCCAATAAGACTCCCCACTGGCACAGTTAAAGGGTCCAGATCTCAGGCTAGCTAGCAAGCTAACCTCCAGTACCCTCTCTGTCCAACCAGTGCTTCGTGTCTCTGCCCAGGTAGCTGGCACACACCCACACTTTGAAATAAGTATTTATACAACTTCACAGACACTCCTGGGAATGGCTGACACAGATTCTCTGGCTGTGCCCCTTTACCCAGACTATATGGTAATAATTCCAGCAACCACCAGCTTAATAATTATCAGCTACCAAAAGCCCTTGAAAGGGTGTCCAATTATTACTGTGCAATATTATTATCCAATTGGTAATGTGACTATTCAGTCTAAGGCTTATTAGAGTGGCCTATTACAATGAACTCTATAAATATGCAATGTACTCTAGACCCTACTTCTCTACACAAACCAGCCACATGTAAAGGTTTTTAAAATATTTAATAATAAATAATTAAAACACAAGGCAATACTACTACACCACAGAGATCTCTAAGAGTTCAGAGATCACACAGAAACTTAAAATAATACAGTAGGACAGGTCTGATATCAAAGAAAAACACGTAATCTAACTTTCTAATCTTTAGCTATTCTTAAGAGAAAACACAGTGCTATAATCCTACTTACATATATAAAGAGCATAAGCAGTGTTGGGTTGATGGTCCAAGACAAATGCTTCTAGTCTCTTTCTCAACAATAGTTTTTAAAACACTAACAAACAGCTCTGCTAAGGCCCTCTAAAATTACATCATTTTGACACTTAGATTTTCCCAATATTCATATTACATCATTTTGACACTTAGTCTGGAGTTCCCAGGCCACAAACTGCATTATTTAGCAAGCTAACACCTGCTCAGGAAACTACAACAATAAAATACATTTCACATGTATACTCTAACAATTATTCCTTAAGTTAAGACAATAGAAAGAATGTGTTCAGCTAGCCACTTCAGCACCACTTTTTAGATAATTGTAACTTCAAAGAACATTTGAAATGCTTGGCTTGGTTTTCCATACAGCAGATGGCAATGTTGCAACAATCTTGAAGTTCACATTTTACAGTGTTTTCTTTCATTTAAGAACACAAGCCTGTATTTTACATTTATTTATACAAATAATAGAATTATGTGTCACATTCTATTTGACTAGGCTGGCAGCCTTTGCCCATCTTTCCCCAACCTTCACAGTCACAAATAGTAACATTTATACCATCAGATCAAGGAAGGTTAGTGTTCCACTTTATTACACTAGTAATGAAAGGGAGATTATTGAAGTTAAAGAAACACTGGGGTATTCTTACAGCTGATTCATGAAATAGAGAAATGGTAGGTGGGAGATCGCCTTTTATTTATAAAAACAAAAAGTGTTTGAAGACCATGCTGTGTTACCCAAAATATCTTGTTGGTCAAAGACAACGTATGACAAATAATGTTTCAAAGCCATGTTTGAAATGTAACTTTTGTTGCTATATAGATAGTTGCATTTTTTTTGAACATCCAGAGTCTGGACATAAATATTCTTTTAACATTGATGCCAGTTGTCATTCACAACATGTTGTTTACCTTGCACCTTGCTTGAAATGCCGGTCTTTCTATGTTGGTAAGACTTATCAAATGCTAAAAGATTGCATCAGGGAACAATTGTATAACATTCGTATATGTTCTGCAAATAATGCCCTCTCTAAACATATTTTAAATACTGATTCACAACATATGTTCAAATTTTTGGTTATTGACATGATTAAACCAGGTATGCATCAGGGGGATGTAAGGAATATGACTGAGAACAGGGAGGTTAGATGGATCATTATGTTTAGGGAGGACTATGGTAAAGGTTTGAATGAAAAAGCTTCCTTAAAACCTGTTCTGAGATGAGTTTAAGGAGATGATTAATTACTTAAAAATATTATTATTATTGTCATTTTTAAGCCTTTTAATATAGAGATATCTATTTTATTTTTTACTTTTTGCAGGAACTGATGTAATTTTACTTATTGCAGGAATTGATGTAATGCTATCTAATTACGCACAGCAACTTACTGAATGTATATTGGTTTAGATGTAATTGAATTCTGATTTAAAAACATGATTTGAACAATATGTTTTAAGGGCTGATGAAGCTATATGTGAAAGCACTTACTGATTTCCATTTGATTAAAAGTCTCTTTTTGACTGATAGAATTCATTTTTTATGGTTCTTCTGATCATGTGTTTCTCCATTGTCTTTTTTGGATTATACCAGTTCTATTGTATAACAGAGTATTTGTTAAAGCAGTTGTTATCATTTTTATAATAATATACAGATTGCTTAAAGTAAAACGATATAAGTATAAATATGTACTTATATAAATATGTAACCAAAATAATGTAATTAACCAGATATATAAAAGAACGTACATCAAATAAATAGTTATAAAATGTGATTCATGAAAAATAGTAGATAAAATATTTTTCATGACAATTTTTTGAACATTGTTTTTTGGTGAATATTCAAAAATAATGCATTTTCAACTTTTCAAACTAAAATTCATGAAAAGACGTCTGAACACTCTTTCTTGGGGAATATTTAAAAAAATACTTTAAACTAATTAAGTCAAAGGTTGGCTTAGCTCAAATAAAGAACTTGGGGGGGGTGGAGGTGCTGGCATTTAACCTGAGTTGTCATAGTAGCTTTTTATATTCTAATCTGGGATCCCATGCCCTCCCATGGGTTCATTGGTACCCATTATAATATAACAAACATACATTTTTAAAATCAGGACAATTGAAAGAATGCATAATGCATTGTTGAGATTCTTCTTGATAATATCATAGTTGTGCTTGCTAATTCTCTTTTTGAGTGGTTGGTCAGTTTTAATCACATAAAACCCAAGCACACTGAACCTTTTCAGTTTGCATTTTCAGAGTTGTACCCATTATATTTTCCAAAATTAAACTTTTCACTTCCAGTACATTTAGGAATTGGTTACATTAGTCACACTCACTAGTACCCACTTTTAGTCTTTGTCAAAATCGACACCTCTTTTATTATTCTTTTCATGCAACCCTTTGACATTATGCGCCATTTTGTTTACAATATTTGGTTTTTCATCCATTATATTAAAAACTGAGATATTTGCTCTCATTATAATCCATTTTTTCTATTATTTTTTGAGATCTTCTGCTCCATAATTACATTGAACAACAAAATCTCTTATTTACAGTGCTTGGCTGATTGAATACACTAGTGTCATTAGTTAAACCATCTCATAAAAGAGGTTTATATTTATCACTCCATTGCAGAGTTACTTATTTTGTGATTGTCTCCACAAGAGCAATTAGGTAACACCTGTCAACGAACATATCCCTAGGTTTGTTAATTTCTGTCACCAAACAATCCATTGTTGATGTCATATGAGTGACCCTAATAGTTTGCCCTTTAATTAAGCTTTTCTTGTGGAAGCTTGAGTTGTACAGTTATGCATTAGTAAAAGTGGGGTTTCTGGAAATACTGGAAACAAAACAATTATCAGAGTACTTAGTGGTAATGTCAAGGTAATTGACAGAATTTCTACTAAGTTGGAGGTGAACGTATTGTACAAATTGTTGATGAACACCTGGAACAGTTCTTCTGGACTACTCCTTAAGACAAAAATGTCATCCAAAAAGCATAAGTACAATCTGCAGTACTTGTAATATAGAACTACAGATAAGTAATCTCTTGCAAGCGAGCAGTGCCAAATTTGCATTGATGAGGGTTCACACCATCCTCCATCATAACCTCTTTCTTTTGTTTGAATATCTCTCTTTGGAAATATATGTAATTATTATCTAATTCAACAGAAATTCTATAATCATATGAATTTCACTTGCATTAAAAAAGTCACAGTACAGCAAGCTTTCATCAAGCAATCTAAGTCAGTCTTCCTTGTGTATACAGGTAAACAAATTAATGACATATATACTAGGAAACATAAATTCTTGTCCCATAATTCATCTTTTAACCTCCCTAAAAAATCCTAGGAATCTTTTAACATGTGTGTTTGATTAACAAATATTGGCTTGAGGAGATGGTCAATAAAAACTGCCAATATATAAATAGTTGATCCCTATGCCGCTATGATATGTCTAAAAAGGTGATTTAAAATAGTCTTCTGTATTTTTAGAATGTCAAATATTGCAGGGATCATTGGATTAGGGTTTTTTCGGAAGTGAAAGGTGAAGGAAAAAATCCTGTTTTCCAATAAAAATTCTTCTACTTGTAAAACAAACTTTCTATAAGCTATGTGCACTTCATTTCTTAAAACCTGTATGTAAGTTTCTCAGTTTCACAATCATTTAATAAAATGGAAGTTCCTGGCTTCTTCTTCCTTTGTGAGCAATTTTTTCAGGGGTTCAGAGTTACTAGTGTGCAAAATACTGGTCTTACTTTATCTTGAATACAACATAAAAATGATTCATCTGTAAATCACTGTCACAAGCATTTGGATTTCACAGTGATGACTTCTCTCAGGTTGACAGGTACTCACCTGCTTTTAGTAAAAGCACACCAGAACTGTAATATATGTTGTGACATTAGCTGCAGTTTTTGTTTTTATGAGGTAGACAAACAGAAAGTGCAATTCGTTATCAAAACTGCACCCAACATATCCATACTCTGAAACTCTCTCTAATTTCATGCAACAAACACATATATCTCACACTCATGCACATAGCTCATAGTGAAATATAACTTACTTGGAGTTGCTAACCCTTCCAGTCCATACAGATTAATGAAGAACAACTTTAATACATAAAGTAAAGACCAGTCGTTTGCTAGCATTTTATAATGTTTGCATTTTATTGGAACATGGAGCCCAAATGATTTCCATGTCTTTAAAAGTAGAGAAAATGACAAAGCATAGAGGTAAACCTTATACCTTTTTCATTTCATTGCCAAATAAAATGAAAAAAAATGATTCCATACTGAGTAAACACAAAAAAGAGTTATGAATAAACAGACAAACTGATCACCAGTACTGGAACATGCAAAATAAGAGATGCACTTCATGTCCCTGAGTCCTAGATGCTCAAAAACCACTGACTCACAGCCATGGACATCTTGTAGCTCACAGAGGCTACCACTCACTCTTTAACTTGACTGTGTGTTTTGGTGAGATGGGCAGCCATGCAGAATGAGTGGGGTTGTCCCACTTGCCCAAACAGCATAACAGCATTCAAGCACGGTTAGTGCAGCAGCCATGTGGAGGGAGTGGGTGAGGTAGGAATGTAGATTTGTATTTCAGGCCATGATTAGGATTTAGGATTATGGGAGAGTTTTAAGGTTAGAGAAAGATCAGGAACTTTAGGGTGACTTTTAGGTTTAGAGAGTGGGAGTTTTAGTGTTAAGGGTGAGGGAGTTTAACAATAGGGAGTGATTGGTGACTTTAGATTTAGAGAGGGAGGAGAGAGTTTCAGGTTTAGGGAACATGAAGAGACACCATGATTAGGAAGGTGGCATGGATATTTAGGGTTAGGGAGAAACTGATGACTTTAGTGTTATGGACAGGAAGGGGAATGCTATGGCTAGGGTCCAGGTCAGAGTTTTAGGGTCATGGCTAGGGAATCTGGTAGGGCTATGCAGTTCAATAAGGTTGGGTGATGGGTGGGCAAGGTAACTAACTAAAATCTGGCTTGTGGGAGTTATGACAACTTGCTATTTAGAGTAAATGTGTTCTGAGATACCAGCATGCAAGTACTTGTAGTAGATCACAGATTACAAAATCTTGAGATTGTATTACTTTTCTGCAACTTTTATGATGTTGCATGTCTCGGCAGGAAAATACTGATACAATTCCTAATATTCTAAAAAAATGATTGCACTTTTGCTCCCTGCAAAAATTGTGTTACATAGCCACTGTTACACAAAATAGCTGACACAGTGCCATCAGCAACCAAATTATGATAAACAGGCAGGTTAGATGCAAACATTACTTGCCTTAGCATGGTAATTTCTGCAAATGTGACCTGCAAGACAGTGATAAGTGGTCTAAAGACAGCTAAACCTACCTTTAAACTTTCCTTCTAAGAGAAGAGTAGCTGGAACAGGACAAATGTGACTGCTAACACAAGCACAAGGTGTCAAGGACTGAGAACAGTAGTTGCCATTTGGGTAATTTGGCAATGCAAGCATTCTGAAATGAATACCAATACTGTGTTTGTAGTCAGGGCTGAAGAACTGAATTATAGGATCATAAAAGAATACAAGGTTAACAACCTTGAAGGGCCTTTTAAAGCCTAGCCATGGTTCCCAGAAGTATTGAACAGGTTTTGATTCCTTAGGTTTGTGTAGGGAGTATGTATAACTTGGGCAGCATATTCAAGCTTTGTCTCTCTAATAGAGACATAAGTGTCAGACCATGGCTAAATTTATGATTCCCCATTTACAGATCCAAGCAATGATTGAGCAAGTGCAAGGAAGAACTTCGTATCACATGGACGGGAAGCCTGTTGCAGAAAAGGGATGGTCTCTGAGGCAGATCCCTATCCCTGCAGAGTGTCTTATTTCTGTTACAGATGGGGTATAGGTCACTGAATCAGTTGTTTCTGATGTGATTTGTTTTACATATGTGCAACAGACTGGCTCAGAGTATGCTTTGTAAGCTGTGCATTATCACCTCTCAGCAGCTTGTAAGAGACTGAGTATAAGGATATGGTTAGAAACTTTTTGCAAAGGGCTTGATTTGCACACTATGTTTTCTTTTTGTGAGGAACATTGTACATGCTGCAGTTGTTGCATGTAGGTGGTCAGGTACATACTAAAGGAGGCATTGAACTCAATGATTGGTCTAATGAAGGCTGAGTACAATGGAAGAATGACATCTTTGATTGTTGCACAACATATAATGATTTCTTTCAAAATGCAGACACATGATAGTGAAAGGCCAAATCATTTTTCGCATGTGCTCCCAAATCCCTGACCACTGGATCTACTCTTACTGGTCTTTTACCAATGACATTTGCAGGGATGGTGGTCTTAACAAAAGATCCAATTCTTGGCACTGAGTTCCAGACCTTGGCTCTAGCACCAGTCATACATCTGTGCCAGGCCTTCCTGGTGGTTATTTTGTCACGGAGGGATTCAATTACTACACGCAGTTTGCAATTGTATATGAACGTGATCAACCAAGGTTTGATGTTAATCTTCATTTCTGAGAAGAAGATGCCAAATAGGAGCAGCCCTGTGACTAAGTCCTGAGGTAGCCATTCCACTAGTTACCAGCCTTTTTGTGGAGGTAGACTCCCTATTCCTAACTTTTGGGCCCTATCTGAGAGCCAGGGGTTATCTGATGGGTGACATAGGGGGATTATACCTAATTTAGTGAGCTTGTCTATGATGTCTGAATGAGGTAATATGTCATATGCCTCGGTTAGGGCAAGGTAGGCAGCATGTACCATTTTACACTCATCCATTGCTTAGGTAATCTTCTCAAAGACGTCCACTAAGTTGAGTTGGCAAGATCTGCCCTTTATGAAACTAAACTGAACTGAATCTAATGTCTGAAGGCTTCCTGTATCATCATTTATCTGACTATTTTTTCCAAGGCTTTAGATATTAGACTAGTCAGGCTTATGGGTCTATAGCTTACTTAGTTCATTTCTGAGTCCATGGATGACCCACCCTTGTGCAGAGGGATAACCACTGCAGTCCTTCTTTCATTTGACTTAAAGCCTATTTAGAGGCTATGGTTAAAGAATAGTTTATATTTTATACTATTAAGGAGGCATAATGGTATTATCAGGTTCCATAGATTAAGTTGTTTTGGCCTTGAACACTGCACTTTGGACTTGTTCCCTTGTGAAGGCTGAGAAATATATGGTTGGGGGTATTTCATGAGGGGTGTCAGGGGTGAAAGTGGTGAATTTATCATCCAGTAGATATGTTATATCCTCTATCCCCATAAAAGTGGCTCCATTTGCAAACAATTTGGTACATTGTGTTGCCCTTGAGGTTGCAGACATAGTGGAAAAGTGCCTTGTCATTGTCCTTAGCTTGGGGGGCTAGTGTTACCTGAAACTTGGCTTTGGTAGACCTAATTAATCTGAGTTGCTTATTTAATTTGATGAGGGAGTTCTTACCTTGCTGGGCATTGACATTCCTATCCTTGGACATGATTATCTTCTTTTTGTTATACAGACTATCTATGGTGGGATTCCACCAGGGTGGCTTGATTTTTCAGTTTGTCCTGTGCTTATTTCCTGGTAGGTATTGCTGTATAATGACAATGTATACTTTTTCTAAATAACTTTGCATATTCTGCATATAAAATGATGTTTACTGGGTTTGGGGTGGGGGGTGGCTTGTAATTTTACCAGGGTCTCACTTAAAAGTAGGAGGTTTGCGCTAGAATAATTCCTAAAAGTTCTGGAGTTAGCTGGTGTCCCAGACTTTATTTTTGTTTCAAAGGAGACAGCTTTATTGTATCACCTGACCAATGATAACATTACCCTCAGTGAAAGGTTGTAATGTTTCCCCATGTCGGCAAGGATTAGGCCAGTGATGTTGGTGTGTCTAATGGGTGGATAGATTAGCTGTTCCAGGGCTTTCATGTTGACAAAGTCCAGGCATCTTTGGGCCTGCAAGTCTGGGGTTATGTATGATCCAGTTTTATGGTATGGTAATTGAAGTTTGACTACAGTTCATTTAAATATGACATGTGTGTTGCCTGGGCCATTGCTCTGGTCCTATAGCTTCCAGAGATCTGGTATGAAGCTTTGCTTATAGTAAGTCATATGTGAAGAAGCTCAAGTGACTCATATTGATTGACCAGCCATGAGGTTTGCGTGTTTTTGATGTAAATAAAGAGATCTCCATCCTTTGTCTCTTTCTGATTTAAATACATGGAGGGCAATATAGCCTTACACTGCCAGTATGCCCTGAATGGCTTTAAACTATGCCTCAGTAACTGCACAGACATCTACATTCTCCAGTACACTTTGTGTGTTTTTTTTTAACTGTCACAGGCCATTAATTTCAGTTGTAGCTAGCAGCTTGCTGCACTTTCAAGCAGGAGACTTTGTTGGTCCTCACCTCATAGACAGGACCAGCTGGGTGCTAGATAACTAGCTAAAGGTCTGTCTTCAGAGATTAACTACATGAGTACAAATTTAAATACTGCAGAATTTAAAAACCCCACTTGTGTCTGTTTGTAAAACATCAGTGTTTGTGAAGTTTATGCCCTGAGACATGATTTTTTTTTAAATATTGCCCTTCTATGAAAAACGTGGAGAACAATATGAAGTCAATTAAATTTTCTTAAATCTTTTTGTCTAAAATAATCCGAGATAATGACCATAAAAATGCGCAGTTAATAAATTATAGTCAAACTTATGACTATTGGTCATCAAAAAGTCTCACATTCATCATATCTCTTTATATTCTGTGCAGGGCACATATTTATCCACTTTGTTTTTAATTTCACCTAAGCCTCAAGGCCTACCTTTGGTCACTTTTGCAGCCTTGCCCTTTACACCTTCTTGAACCAATGCCTCTTTTGATGTTCCTCAGGAAATAACAATGGTTTGAAGGAAAACACCTCTTCCTGAGCTAAAGGCCTTCAACAGTTGGTCAGTCTTGATGCCTCCTTGGTTCTCAATGCCATATTTTGATAAAGAATAGATGGACAAAATACTCTCAATTCTAATTTGTGAGGATGTTTATAGTTCCAAAAATGGCATCATTAGCATGCACCACTGAATGAAGACAGTGAAGGCAGACTCAGCCCCAGAAAGGAAGCCCAATACATCCAGACCTCTAACATCCACCCTCTTGCCTCAGCTTGAGTTTGGCAGGCCTCATTCCATTTCCTGGTCTCAGACTTGATGAGGCCAGAGCAGAGTTTTATGTTTTTTTTTTCCTCAAGAACCTGCAGACTCACTTAGATGAATAATTAGTATTAGGGTTTTCCCAACCTAAAAGGGTAGTGGGAAGCACTGCCCTTAAGGAATCTGATTCTTTGGATTTGGAAGCAGATATACTGGCTTATACAGACCAGATTTCCTTTCCCCCAATATGTCAAACACTGAAGACATATTATCCTCTACATCTCCACCAGAGGGTTTCCCATTTGGAGACACCCTCAACAAGATAAAATATTGTTTTTTTTTTGTTTTTTTTTGTATTTTTGTTTGTTTGTTTATTTTTTTATTTTGAAAGCTGTGTGTGATTCAGACTGCTAGAAAAGATGCAGAGAGTTTCTGGTCTTACTAGATCCAAACCCCTTAGCTATTCCTCCAGTTAATGAAGTTTAGAAAGTTGCATTCATCGGTGCTGGATTCTGAACTCCCCCCTCACTCTCAGGAAGTCCAACCATTTCTACAAATCATAGACTCCAGTAAGTACCTGTACAAAAATCCAACTGCTGATCCAGAAGTGGTGCACATGGGTTTCAGCAATGGATCTCCTGGGGCTCCAGTCAAGAATTCCATCCACAATGACAACAAAAGCAGAATACTTGAGCAAATGGGGAGGGTCTACATCTCTGCTACTCTAGCCTCTGCGGATTTTAACTGATAGAGTCATATGTAAAAGTTCCAAGGGACTCTCTTATCATAAATCAAGGACAAGGCAGAGAAGATAAATGACAAAGCCATTAGTGATGAAGTACTTTGTCTTTGCAACCGCTCCTTCCAGGCCATCAGCACTCTGTCAACTGTGTCTAAGATGCAGGAAATGCATCTTGCAGGTCAGTAGAAAAACACTGCTGTATTGCAGGACCTCAGTAACAAGGGTATGTTATGGGGAGACATGACTGGCTGAAGACACAGCTTTGCCAGAGCATGTGAGGGCATAGTTTCTCAATACTTCATTAGACAAGGAGTTGCTGTTTGGAACCCAGTGGAGGTAGTGTTTAAAAAGGTGGAGAATAAGATGAAAACTATGCATTTAAAGAAACAACTGTTTTATCTGCTGAACACAACAGTAGAAATTACGTTATGGAAAATAATCTATTCAACCATACCAAAGAAAGAGCTAAAGAATCAAAGGGAAGAAAGGTCAGATTGGCTTCCTATTGAAATGTTAGCACTCGAAATGAGTGCCGACAAGCCAAAAAAAAAAAAAGACAGAAAATACAGGAGAACAGTGAATTTCAAAAATCACTCTTTTCCTTAAAACAGATTTTTGCAATCCTTCCACACCCCTCTGAGCTTATATATGTAACAAATTCTGAGATCGTTACACCTCTGAGAAAAGGGAATATTCCTAGAAATGGCATCTTGGATTTAATATATACAAGTCTGTTCTTTCAGCCATTCAGTCTCTGTATTTTGGGACTTGATCTAGTGAGTCCCAACATTTGAAATGGTTACTGGTCAGAGCAGGAAAAAAAATGGCAAGGTGACCAAAATGGAAGCCTGAGGGATATCAGGGCTGAGACACCACAATTAAACAGTTATAACTAAAGAGAGCTCTTCCTCTTCCCCCTTCCCTCACATCCCACTCCAGCTTACATCCATCCCTCCACAACCTTTTTTCCTACTTTTGTACATGGGGTCAGAGTGTCACTTCAACATTTCTCAAAAAACATAGGGTCATCTAGAAATATATCTGAAAATGTTGAAGAAAACATCCTAAAATGCTTTATTTCTAACAATCTTGAGGCAAAGATATGGGGTCCAGTTCATAAAAGGACCAAAGTCCTAAGGCATTCTCCTAATACTCAGATGACAAAGGCCTCTTATCTGCTTGAAGTGGCCATAGACAGGGTATCAGACTGGGAGAAAGGCACAGGATTCTGTTCAAGACTTTTTCTACTTCCAAAAACATGGGTTTGGAGGCAAATTTTAAACTTATCAAAGCTGGTAAATGTTTAAAGTTTCAAAGTTAAAAATGCTAGCCTTGAAGGTCGTGCTACCTCATTGTTTCTGTCTGGCCTTTATGGTTATAATAGATCTGAAAAATAACTCCCTCCCTATACCCATAGCTAGAACATGCAGACAGTATCTAAGATTTCAGGCAGTGGGTGCTCACTACCAATTTACCTCCTCATCCTTTGGTGTATCTATAGCATGCAGGGTATTTTCAAAATACCTTTCTTTAATATTTTCACACTTTAAAACTAAAGGCATTCAGATTTTCCCTACCTGGATGGCTGCATGATTCACTTTTCATTCAGTGGAAGATGAGGATGTCTCCGCTGTTCACTCTGGCTTGATTCTAAACTCCAGGGGGTCTTTCTTTTAATGTTCCCAAATTACAGCTCACTCCAGTTCAACAACTCCAGTTGTTGGGAGCCCTTCTGAATATCAACAGACAGCTTCCTTCAAACAACATGCTGCTTGTAACCGTATATGTCAGTTCTATATAACAACAAAATCAAAATATGCCCAATAAATATTTCAATATCCTAGAGTATATGCACCCTCAGTCTTGATGGTTCCCCCTGGCAAGGACTCATGTGAGAGAACTGCAGTGAAACTTGTGGAACAGTGAAACCTATGGAATACTTAATGCCAGCAAACCCATTGTCTACAGTGTCCTATTCCTCTACTGTCTCACACCAAGAAAGTGCTCTTATGATGCATACAATAGTCAGGGGGTCCTTCTCAAGCCAGGCCTGGATACATAGACACTTTCCACAATTTTTTCTGACATAGCTTCTGAGACCCACTCAGGGAAACTATTCACTGGATCTGAAATAAATTTCAGAGGGATAAACACATCAACACTGAAGAGATGATGATTGTTATTTTAGGAATATTAGGTTTCAAAACAAATGTTATTTTCTGGCAGCCAGGAACCCTGAATAGACTGATTGCAGCACATCAGTCATGTGGTACATCAACGAGTAAAGTGGAGGGAAACCCACACTTACATTTCATGCAGGCTGATCTTGGAAACATGGTACCTGGCTCAGGAGTCAGTCTTAACCCTCAAAGCATCTACACGGCATCCCAGGAAAATGTCCTGGTAGACCAGTTAAGCAGAACAGAAGCAAACCCTCGGGAATGGACACTGGACAGGGGCATATTTCTAGAATTGTTCCATAGGTGGGTTGTACCAGAAAAAAACTTTTTTATGCTTTTCCAGAAAATAGATATCTAAATCAATTCTGCACCAAAATAACAAGCTCACAGAGGGATCAGAGTTGAAAATTATAGTGGGTGGGGTCCTCTCTGATAACTTCTGCTTGAGCAGAGGAACTAGGCAGGAGTGTCCACTTTCCCCTTTGTTATTTGCATTATATGTAGAACCACTAGCAAAGAAAATAAGGAACCCAGAAATTCAAAAATATAATTGACATGGTAGTCAAGAAAAGCTGTCTCTATTTGCAGATGATATAATTTTATACCTGACCAAACCAGAAAGAGAAATTACAGTGTTGTGGAAAATTTTGGACATTTCAAATCTTTTCTGGATACAAAATTAACGAAGCGAAAACAAAGGCAATAGCATAAATTATGCACCCACATATGAACTGGTTTAACAATATCCATATTTATAGGGACATGATAGAATGAAGTATTTAGGAGTAAGGACTAAAATTATTCTAGTGTCGCAGCTAAAGATATGTGGGAAGAGACTAAACAAAGGACAATACAAAAACTGAGAAAATGGAAACTTTATTATATGGATATGGATAGCAAGATGCAGCAGTTAAAATGTTTTTAATGTCTTCCATCTTATACACAGGTCAGGCATATTTTTAGCAACCAGAGGAGAAGTTGTGAATAGCAATTAACAAAGAGCTGAAGGACTTTATCTGGGAGAGGAATATGGCAAGAGTCAAGTGGGATAAGCTGATTCTGCTAGTAGAACAGGGCAGATTGGGATTACCTGGTTTGAAGTGATATTTCTGAGCTAAACAATTAAGGCTCCTATACATAGCACAAGCAGAAAACTATAATTCAAAGTGGAAAGGAATGATGATGAAGTGGGGGGAGGCTCAAGAAACAAAGAGAAACTGGGAGTTTTGGATGCAGGCTTTTAAGGAGAACAGCAATAATCATATGGAATATTATATCTATAAAGTAGCAGAAACTATCCTGAGAACTAAGCCAACATGGGAATGGAGAAAGGAGATTCTGCCAATAAGGGTGACTGTAATCAGGGATATAGACAATGGGCAAGAGGGGGCTGGAATTTATTGTAGGAAACTGGCAAAGGAACCAAGGTATGGGAGCAAATAGCTAGAGAGGGAAAGATGATAGAATGGGAAGATGGCAAGAATTTATTTAGACTGCAGGTCAGAGATTGCCTTCCCCATAAAGGAATGATATCAGTGTATAGGCAAGGAGAAGGAAATAGTGGAGTCCTAAACAAAAGACCAACACGTTTTTAGTAGAATTTAGAACAGAAGCTGCCATTAAAAAACAAAATAATTAGTAGAGCATATAAATATAGCATGATAACTAATCAGAGGAGGTTAGAAAGGATTGGAAAGAGAGACTGGATAAGCAATTCACAAATAAAAAATGGTAGGATATATGTATGTCTCTGAAATATGCAACAAAATCTAGAAGATTTAGGATTTTTGCTTGTAAATGTTTATATAGATATTTTTATACCCCAAGTAGACTCCAGAATGTTTCCTGAGGTAGACAACAAATGCTGGAAGTGTGATGGGGAAGAAAGAGGTAATTGGGAACATATTTTCTAGGAGTGCAGTGAGTTGGCAGACTATAAGGATTCCCTGAGGGATACACTATCAGAGATGCTGTGTGGGCAGATTGGTCTCATCAGGGAGATGATTTTTCTGAGCTGTGATACAGAATCAGAATTGCCTAGGCATGGTAAGCCTCGCTGTGTCTAATTATGGAGGCTGCCAAAAAAAGCAATTACTAGAAAATGGAAATCAGAATCTAAACCAACTATACTAGAAGTAGTGACTATAGTAACAGAGATAAAACAACTGGAATTGAGATTGTTAAAAAAGGTTAAGAGCAAACTACACAGGAAAAATGGGAATTGTGGGAACAATACATACAGGGGAGGAATGAGGTTTAAAAGAAGGCAGGACTTAAATGAGCTATGTAATGTTTGAAAATGATTAGGTAGATTATAAGTGATGTATAATGTTTGCAACTGGGAGTGTGTCAGTATGGTTTGAGACATAAAATGCTTGCAACTAGGATTGTGTTGGTATAGTTTGTTTTCATTTATATAAATTTATGGTTATCTGTGTCAAAAGTGGTGGTTTAATAAATATGCTTCTTGTTTGAAGAAAAGCAGGAATTGAATACTTTTTGTAACGTTGCTTAGGTTATATAATATATAGCAATATATGTGAAGTATAATGTTTGTAAACGTGAACTTGTTAATACAGTCTGATTACTTTTATATAAATGTTAATCTGCCTATGTCAGTAGTAGTAACAGTTCAATAAAAGTGTTTAAAAAAAAGATACCAATCTCAATGGTCTTGACAACAGACATCTTTGCATTGGGATGGATGTCTGTTGCTGTACTCTTCCCCTCCCATTCCCCTTCTCCTCAGTATTATTCAGAAGATAAAAGAAGCCAGGCCAGAAATGCTATTCACAGCATCCTTTTGGCCATGGCAGCACTGGCCGTCTATACTACTGAGCATGCAAAAGATTGAAGCTGTCCCACTGCCTCAGTGTGTGGCCCTCTTATCCCAGAGTAAGGGTTCACTCCATCATCCCAACCTGAAAATCCATAAGACTGACAGCATGGATGCTCTAGCAGTTGTGCCCTTTAGGCACATGATGAGAGAGGCTAGAAAACCAAATAATACAATGAAATCGTAATTAGTAAAACAGAAAAACATTTCCCATTTGATGCTAGGGAGAGGCTGTAGTCCCCTTGTGGTTCTCAAGTACCTGTTGAACTTTTACAAATCATATTTTGCATATGCACAGGGCTACTGAGATCTTACTAGGAAAGACTAAAGAAGTGAGACAAACAGACTATTAATAGCATTTGAAAGTCAGAGAGAGCAGAGAGAGAGAGAGAGAGAGAGAGAGAGAGAGAGCAAGTTTGTCAGTACAGAAGCTGTCATAAAATGGCCAGCCCATTGTCTCTCCTTTTGAGACACTTTGTATGGCTAAAGTATAGAAACCACAAAATAACACATTCCATAAGAGTAACAGCTGATAATACAGTCTTCCTTCGAGGGGTTAGCACCCAAACTATCTTGATAACAGCTATCTAGTCATTTGTGTACACAGTTTCCGTATGTTACACCTTGGACATTACTTCCAAAGCCAGGGCAAGTTGCTACTGGCAAGTATTTGCCAAACTCATCTTAGGAATTACATCTACTACTTCTGAATATTCTGTCTCAGGGGGGTTGTTGTAGTAGCATTCCCTATTACATACATATATACCACATTTTGTGTGGATTTTTGCAAGGTCCATTTCTGTCATGGGATTGCACTGTACCATTTCATAATGAGTACACTCTACCTGGTGTGTCCTGTTGTACACCTGTATTATGTTATCTTTATGTATCTTAATGTCTGTGCATAGGATACACATGGAGATGTCCTTGTACCTCACAGATGGATAGGCTGCCTGCATTTCCCTATATGGTGTGGTTATAGCTGGAGCAGCTAGTAGAAGCTATGGCAGGCAGAGCAGTAATCAGATATAAGGCACAGATATGCAACCTCTATGAGTGGATTACAGATTCATTTTACTGGCCACCAGAGGAGGATGTAATCCATACCACTGTCTACCTGGATCCACCACACAGGGATGGACTCCTGTAATGTCCCTCTGGGCTGGGCGGGGACAGAAGTTAAAGTGCCACCTGTTTTCTCCTCATTATATTCTCAGACAGTAGACAGGGCTTGTGATCCTGACCAGTAGGGTTACAACTAGGAGCCATGATGGTAAATGAGGCTTGATGATGATTAAAGCTCATGGGAGATGCTGTGCTGCTTAAAAAGTTCAACTCAGTTTACCAAATGAATTTAAAAATCTCAGCCAGAATTATTGCCTCTACTTCAATGCTCCCTGAGGCTCAAAGACCACCAAATACTATTTATCCGTAACAGGTGCTAGACTTGATAGGAAGCAAGATGTTTGCTGAGGAGAAAAAGCATCAGAGGACTGCTACATTCAGAATACAATAACATATAGTAACTTCTCAGTTTTCCATACCACCAAAATATTATTAATTTTCTGCCATGAGAGCAACACAAATATTTAGAAATTGCATTGATCTTAAAAAGAGAAGATAGTATGCTGTTGCTTTGAAAGGTCGTGAATCCAGTGCAAAGTGCTGCAGCTGAAGTTAGGATCTCCCAAATGAACAAAATAAGAAAACGTTAACTTCAGGTTTTGATATCTGTGATACTTAACCAGTTGTCTTAAGATTTGGATTTAATGGAAACACGAACCTCTACGATCAAATTTTCTGCAATAGCTATTTCAGAAAGGGATGCTTCCAGGAAAAGATATAAATCCTGTAACAAATAACAAAAGTCTATGTGCCAAAGCAAAGTGAGAAAAAAGGTTTGCAAATGAAGATTTAGAAGCTTCTCTACAACTACTGCACCAAGTAATTGAAAAGATATATGATGAGCTACCAAAATCAATAATTACACTTGCTGTCATATCTAAATGATTAGATCAGACTAAATAGTTGACTAGGTTGACAAAATATGTAAACTTGTAAATAGTACCCAAGAACATTCATATGAAATTATACATATAAATGAAAACTTCTGGATCTAGAGACATGGATTAGGAGAAATAATATGCTTATCAGAAATGTACCAAAGAAATTGTAACAAGACATTTTTTTGAAAATTAGACAATTACAGAAGACATGATTATTCAGAGAGATTATTGTGCATCAAAGATGCCTTAACAAGAAATGTCCTAAATTAATCAACTGCCAAGATATCCCTAATGAGTTAATAGCAGCTAAGTAAAAAAAAAATTATGTGGAAAGGTTAGGAACTGAACAAGACCTTTCACTGCCTATTAAGATTTTAAGACAAAATTGCCCACATCTGCTTTTTTACCTATAATAGGTTAATAGGTTCATAGGTAGGTACTAGGCTATCTGCCCAAAGGCATTTATAAGCCTAGCCAGAATGTGTTGGCTTTCGCCTCCCCCTTAGATTAGTTCCCTGTGCCTCTGTCTAGCAGATCCACTGAAGTGATCCCCGGGGTAAACTTTCTGTTCCCCATTCACTCATCAAGGTTTCTCCTGAAGAGTGTTAGTGAGGAGCTCTGCCTAATGTAGATTGGAATCTTGTTCCAAAGCATGAGAAGTCTCTGGGACAGGAATCTATCCCTCCAGCACATCCTATTTATTGTTGTGGTGAGGTATAGATCCCTAGAGCATATGGCTCAAGGGGATATGTTTTTTTTTAGGTGGAGCATGTCCATCAATTCTGGGTTGGACATGGCCTTGTATGTCAGGCAGAGATCACTTCTGAGTAGGCGGTATGCAACTGAGTACAGCTGGAGTTTCTTCAGTCTAGCTGCATAGGGCATCTGTTTGAGGCCAGTGATCCTCTTGGTGAGGTACTTCTGTAGTCTTTCCAGCTGTTGCAGGTGTATTGTAAGGTACATCCCAAATGGCGCATTGTACTCTATGATGGATCTGATGAGTGATGAGTAGAGGGGCACAATGACCTCTTTTGATCTGGATGTGAACCCTTTTGTGATTAGGTGGGCCACATAGAAGGATTTTCTAACCACTTTGGCAATGTGATTATCAAAGGAGAAATTACTATCTACTTGGGTCCTCAGATCCCTTATTATGTTTTCCATATTTAGGGGACTGCCACCTATGTGGTAGTTTGTAGGTACTTTGTTTTTTCCAAAGAGGATGACTATGCACTTTTTGGCATTTAGCTTGAGGCCATGATTTTGACACCAAGTATCCGTCTCAGTGCGACCCTTTTGGAGGATGCCTGTGTCAGCCAGAGAGTCAGTTATAGCCCCTAGTTTGCAGTCATCTGTGAACTTGGTCAGGCATAGTCCTCCTATTCTTGATTGTACCCCTGAGAAGTATATGCTGAAGAGGAGGAGTCATACGACTGAGCCCTGGGGAACGCCACTTGTTGGACCTAGCTCTCGCAACTCCCACCATGTGGGTTCTGTCTGTGAGCCAGTTGGCAACCCATCTTGTGGTGTAGGGGTTTATGTTCAGGCTGGTGAGCTTGTCTATAATACCAGAATGGAGAATGGTGTCAAAGGCCTTTGTGAGGTCTAGGTAGGCTGTGTGTACCACCTTTCCCTCATCTATAGGCTTGGTAACTGTCTCAAAGAAGTCCACCAGGTTTAGGAGGCATGATCTGCACTTAACAAAGCCATACAGGGTAGGGTTCAGTGTCTGGAGGTTCCCAATGTCTCTGTTAATGAGTTCCATGATGATGCGCTCCATAGCCTTGCAGACCAAACTAGTCAGGCTTATAGGGCGATAGTTTCCAGGGTCTGTTGTGGCTCCACCTTTGTGGACCAGAATAACCGTTGCTGTGCACCACTCTATGGGTACATAGCCTGTGGAGAGGCTGAGTTTGAACAGTGTGTTTAGGTGAGGGGTTAGTTCATCTTTGAGCTCATGTAGGACACAGCCTGGGACACCGTTCGGTCCCATTTATGCTGTGTTTTTTGCTTTGGAGAGGGCTGTTTTAACCTGAATGTCTGTGATTTCAGGGGCTCTGCATTCTTCTTGTATGGTTATGGGCCCTTTTGGGGGTGAGAGGGTGGTAAAGTTTGCACTGCATCTGTCTGCTAGAATGTTGGTGATATTGGTCTGTTCAGTGTATTTTGTGCCATTCTGCACCAACTCCAAGCAGATCTGAGCATTGCCACTTAGATTCTTGACATAGCTAAAGAATGTCTTGTGGTTATCTTTGGAGTCCTTGACAATTTCTTTTTCGAAGCTTGCCTTGGATGATTTTATGAGGGATCGTAGTTTCTTGTTGATACTGATCAGGGATGTCTTCCCTTCTTGGGATTTTACTCTTTTCTGTACTAGTTTACTCCTCCTATTGTATAGTTTGTTTATGGCAAGGATCCACCAGACTGGTTTCCATTTCTTGGAGGAGTGAGTCTTGGTTTTGCTTGGGATAGCACGATCCATGCATTCTTGTAGGTGCCCATAGAATGCATTAGTAAAGAATTTTGCAGCTTGGACAGCATTATCCTTTAGCATCGATGCTTTGAAACTTTCCACCTCAGTCTTAAGTAACGTGAAGTTTGCTTTTGAAAAGTTTTTCACAGTGGTTTCCTTGTCCAGGGGTGGGGGCGGAATGTGGATATCCAAAGTGATTTGTTTATTGTCAGATCTAACCAGCGAGGGGTTGACCTCCGGTGTGGAACACCGGTCACCCATGTTGGTGATGACCAGGTCCAATATGTTGTCACCTCTGGTGGGAGTGTTGACAAGTTGATCCAGGGTGTTTGAGTTTATCAATTCTAGGAAATGTTGGGCAAGGGAGTTAGCACTTGAGTAGTTCTCCCAGTTAATGTTTTGGTAATTGAAATCACCCAATATTAGGGTGTTTGGTAGGACCTTTATGTTTCCCAGTGTTTCCAGAAACTTGGAATGGGGTCCTGGGACATGGTGGGTGATCTGTAGCAAGCTACAATTTGAATTGCAGTTTTGCCCATTGTTAGTTACACGTGGATGATCTCTGAAGCATTGTGCTGAGCCACTAACATGGAGGTGTGGGTATCCTTGATGAATATGGATATGCCCCCGCCTTTTGTATTTCTGTCCGGGCTCTGTGGCTGAAATGTATGGTATGAGTTGTAGCCTGGTAGTGCTGGGGTGCTCTCTGGAGCCTTAAACCAGGTTTCTGTTACTGCACATATATCGATTTTCTCCATACTGAGGAGTGCCTCAAGTGCATGCATTTTGAGGTTTAGACTTCTGGCATTGAGTAGCACTACCCTCAGTTTTTTGTTACTTGTGCTATTTACGGCAGTGGGTTTGTCTTTTGAGCCTTTCCTAAAAAAGGCACTATGGAGGTGGCAAGAGCCTTGGCCAGTATTCGAATGCCTAAGGGTGACGGGGCAATAACAAATGCCAAACATAATCCTACTTAGATGCAAAGACGTTTTTTATAAACTATTTGATTTTAATTGAGATTAAACTTTTTTTTTTATTTTGCCAGATACACCAAATATTTCATAGAATATTATGAACCTACTTAAAATTCACTCAATAAATGATATTATTAGCATCAATTAGTGTTTTCAATATCTTGCCTGTGGTGTAATCTGACTCATAAGTAAATATAATATTATATGTTATTATATGGCGCTCTTCTCTCCAGACCTCCACTGAATACGGGCAGCCCTGCCCAGCCAGACATCTTCCTGGTAAACAAATGTAAAATAAATAACTAATAAAAATAAATATTGTTATGTAAAATATTATATTATATTATATTACATGACCATTTTCTTTTATTTTTTTTTGTTTTGTTTTTGCTACTTACATCTTTAAGCACTTCAGCAGCCTTTTTGTTTTGGGTTTCCTTTGAGACTATGGACTACCTTTTTCCCAGAGCTTGGGCTGAATGTTCTGATTGGAATTGCTATAACAGCATTACATTTTATCACATGTTTACTTTCTCTGCATTTAAACATCCATTTGAAAATAAAGATGTATATCTGGTCAGCGATGATTTCCTGAACTTCCTTTTGTTATGAGCACTGACAAATTGACAGATATCTAAGCAGCCTTACAGAAGCAGTCACCCGATTTTTGTTATTTTCAGAGGAAAAGCCCTAGAATGGAAGTTTACACCTGTAGGCCAAATAGTCAGACTGATTAGTGAATCATGCCAGTGGCATTTAAGAAATATGTGTTGAAATATGTGACAAAATATATCTAATTTGAACAATGATGGGGCAATCTTTAGAAGAGACTGATGCTTTTTTGAATGCTTGCTCCCCTTTTACTTCTTCTTCTTCCTTACAGGACTTGTACAAGTTTAAATGCCTATATGTTGGTAGATGTGGAATTTTTAACAGCAGAGTCTTTATACGTCATTTTATTCTGATAGTACAGAATTATATTTTGATCAACTCAATTTGCTTTTAATAAACCCTTTAAACTATTACTACATTAGTCCTGGTTAACATTACTGAAAATAACAGGAAGAAGCAATTAGTTTTTGTGCTTTTGGACAACGCTGAGAGTCACAGGAAAAATAGAACTTGTATTGTTATGCAATTCCTGACAACAGGGAATCTATGACAACAATCTTTGTGTCTGTTTTAATCTTAAAGTATTGCTGGAAACTTGCATATCTTAATTTTCTTACATTAAAATGTCTTGGTATTGTACACGTTTCATATAAACATGTTCAATTGAGTGTTTAAACTCAAAGTTCTATCATATTGCATTTTTATATGAATTGTTTTCATCATGATATCAAATTAGTGACTCAAACAACTCAATATATGTTTATTTCTGTTATTAATCAACAATAAGATGTATTCATGTACAATGTATTTAGGTTGTTTTATCTTTAGTAGTAAGGATTTATTGACTCCATAATCTCATAATATAAATATAAATCATATACCCTATATTATTAACAACTGATATTTTACTGTGAGATTATAATAAACTATAAAAAAAACTTTAAAGCATTGATAGTCCTCAAAATTGGGTATTTGTAGATCTATTATCTGTGTTTCAGCTCATCATTATTTGTTTAATATTAATACTTAAGTTATTTTATAATGGAGCTTTACTTACTGTATAGGATAGCAGTGATGGTAGTGAAAATCCTGCTTTTGGAAAAAGTATTATTTTTAGCTTTAGTTTAGTGCCATACTGTTTTGATGAAAGCTGTCTTAAACTATAGACAACTATATAAAATTATATATGTATTAACTATACATCTGGAAAATTCAGAAACAACTAGACACTTTTATCCAATGTTATATGAAAAGGAACATGTTGAAACAGATATTAAAATTTTGTTTAAGTATTTTTACAACAATTTGGAGAAAGAAGATACAAAACATTATATTCAATGAGCTGAACTAAAACCTGAATTAAGAGGCTTACAAATAAAGCCTCACATTGTTAAAAATAATTAAACAGAAAGAAAGTAACACAAAGAAAAAACTTCTAGATTTAAAAAGTAGTCAGTTAGTAAATTACATTATAATACAGACCATGAATCACAAATTAAAGCACTTTAATATTAAGCAAATCTTTTATATATGCCACAGCTATCTTGATGTGAAACAATAATACTAGCACAATATTCAGAATGGGAAAATATGTCATCTCAACTGCTAGCAAGGTTAATAAATGCAAAAAACAACAATATTGATGCCAGAAATTCAGTTTAATGACAGCATATATAATTCAAATGATTTATCACATAACTCTGCAGTAATATTTTTAATAAGTTTTCAAAAGAGTGAGCTCAACAATTACTTAGGCTAAATAGAGTATCAAAAAAGAAGGAACAACATATTTCCCTAACAAAACCTATTAGCAGTACAGAAATTAAAAAAAAAAGTTATAAACAAAAGCAACCTTAGAAATTATAGTGCCCTATGACTGATAACACTGTTTTGAAGTTTTATCAATATTTTGCAAATTATATAAAATTAATCTTGATTAAAATTTTTATGATATTAAAGTGATGGGCATCTTAGACTTTTATCTAGACAGGTCAAAGGCTATTCTAGGTCTCAAGATTAATGTAGCCTTGTCAGATTACCAAAATCACAGGCATATTGCCCTTGTTAACTTTGATCTCAAACAACTGGAGCAATATTTGCCAGTAGATTAAAAAGTAGCATTGATCATTTTATCTTTTTCAGTTGGAATGTATACAGTCCAGGCAAATTAATGATCAAATTATATCATTACAATCTTTACACCTACTAAAGTATACATTCAATTACAGTAATTTTGAATTAGTTATTGATGTATCCAATTAGCACTAACATCTTTTTCCCAATTATGTATAAATGGATACCTCTTAACCAACCCAAACTCAACAGAAAATATCTATTTTTCTTCCAAAATAACATGGAGCAACAAAATCTTGAGTAGCCCCTTAAAATCATGATTTACTTTAAGCCTTGTTTTTCCTCATGTTATATCATCATGCAAAGTGTATACAAGATCATGCAGAGCTGTATATAGTCAATAATTAAACAAAAAGGCAGAAAATGCCTAAAAGTAATTGATAAACTTGCAAATAGGTACCAGATACCAGCTGTTCACAAGCCAGAATCTTTATTTTGAATACAGGAATGAAATCAACACATAAACGCTATATACACACTGTTCCATGTTTTCATCTTGTAACTTCATCAGATGAGCGTACTAACTCCCAGAAACAGTTTAAATACCTGACATTAACAAAAATAACCAATAAAATTCAGCTTCCAATTAATAATACAATCAATTTTAAAGTTCCCCTTCCATCCTAAAACACTAATAAAATAACTTGTTTAATACATTAAAACATATTAAAAACATATAGAAAACAATTTTCAAAAACAGTTTGAATATAAATCAATTTAAAACTTTAATAAATATAATAAATAAGTGAATAAATAAGAATAGAATAGATGAATGTGTAAAATGTGCTCACAGTAAAACTTCATTTAAAAATCTAATGTAAGGGCACCCTCTAGTGGACTTTTTTTTAAAAAAAATTTAATTCATTAAAATATATACCACAAATGTGTGTGTACTAAATCTTTTTATGAATAAAAGTAAATGTCCAGGAAACGAAGGATAAATCCAAAGATGCAAAAATTTATTGAAGCTTGTGAAACACGCAACGAATAAACACTCCTTACTACAACTGCGTTTTCGTCCTACATAGACCAGGACTTCATCAGATTACATTAAAATAAATCAATTAGCACCTTAAATATGCATAAACATTTAAATTTAAACCAATCAAAGAAAGTGCATTTCAATTAAACAAATCAGAATCATCCTACCTCTTCAATGTTAAACTAAAACTTGCTATATTGTCCCTGACAGCGCAATGTTCAATTAAATATTCTCTATGTGTGGTGTTACAAATAAATATATTATAAAACCTTATTATTACCTAAAAAACTTGTTTATATTAAAATGTTAAAAAAGTTTATAAAATTCATTTAATAAATGTTTAATAAAAAGTTAAGTAATTTGTGATGTTGTTTTATTTCCATCCCTTTCAGCCTTTTCCACTTTTTGTATGATAATGCTGCCATCTGCTGGATATATCTTGTATACCACTAAACTAAATTTCTGCAGCTCTTAATTTTAACACAGGGGTTAAAGATATATGGTCATTTAATCCAGGTTTTCTTGTGGCATCTAATTTAATTTGCCACCATAATTCTTTATAAGCTAACCATTCTTCCCATAAACCTCCCCTTAATTATTTTTTATGCCAGTAGAGCTCCCTATATTCTAAACTGGTTTCCCAAGGACCTCCTCTTGGATCCATGACCACTATTTCTATAGCAAAGAAACAAAATTCAGCCCCTGTACATGTGTGGGTGTGTTTACACAAAGCGTTATTCTCACAATTTCTCCTGATGTCATACAAATGTTCATACACTCTTTGCTTTAACTTCCTTTTGATTTTCCCTACATAAAATGAATCACATATTTTACATAAAGCTACATGTATATAATCCCCTTTGTATTACAGTTAGCATATCCATTTGTACTAATATTCTTATTCCTGGATTTCAAATGAGCCATGTCATCTGTTAAAACATTTGAACATTGGGCATAACCCCACATTTAAATGTACCTCTCTTGTTGTTTAAATGTCTCCCATTTCTTTCATAAGGTGTAGCTCTCTCTAACAGTGTTTCATGTTACTACCTTTACGATATATACATTTGAATATTTTGTCAAATATGTGGTTTAAATCCGATATCTTAGCAAATTTATTCCATTCATTTTCAATTATTTTCCTCACTAAACTTGCTTCACCATCATATGCAGTATTGAGTGCTGAATGGTATGCATTATTTCCATTATTCACATCCACATTTGTTTTTAGATAAAACAAATTATTTCTACCAAGTACTGGGGCAAACCTAGTTTTCCTTGCATTGAATAACTCAGTGTATATTTCCTTCAACATTTCACTGGGGTAACCTCTGTCCAAAAATTATTTTCTCAAAAACTCATACTCAATTTAAAAATATTAGTCATCAGAGATCATCCTACTTGCATGCACCAGCTGACACTTTACTACCCCCTTTTTTTGATATGGGGATGGGTACTGGTGCAGTTTAAATATGAATTAGAAAAAGTGTCTTTCCTGAATATTTTAGATTTAAAACCTCTATTCCTTTTTTTAATATTGACATCCAAATAATTCATTTCCTCACTATTAAATTCATAAGTGAACTTTAAAAAATTAGTAGTTTCAATCAAGTAATCCAAAAATTTTTTTAAACATGCTTTCTGTGCTGACCCAAAAGAGACATATATCCTTTAAAAAGCGTCCATAAAATTTCCAGTGTTGCCTGTACTCAGAGTTCAATATGTAATTGTTTTCCCAGTATGCCAAAATAACATTAGCATCAGTAGGTGTGCAATGTGCACCCATTGCTACACCCCTGAGTTGCCTATAATACTCCCCTTCAAAAAATATAAAATTGTTCTTTAAAACTAAGTCCATTAAAATTAGGACTGTCTGAAATTCATTGAAGGAGATGTCTCTTAAGTCAGCTAAAGTTTCCTCAAATTACCTCAAACCTATATCATGTGGTATACATGTGAACAAGTCAATTACATCCAAAGTGATGAAACATAAATTATCAGAATACAATGTGTCACTCAACTTTCTTAAAAAGTCCGAAGAATAATTTAAAATATTATCATTGCCCATAACCAGTTTTTTAACTTTATGATCTACAGAGTTGGCTAAAGGTGCTGTAACAGACCCCTCTGCATAAACTATGGGTCTTAGAGGAGGGTCATTAAAATTCTTGTGCACCTTCAGAATGCCAAAAATAGATGGGACTCTAGGTTTTTCTACATCTAAAAAATTGTAGGTTTCCCTATCAGGCCTTCCATCAGTAGGTCATTCAAGCATACTAATATTTTCCTGTAGGCAATGTTCACTTCATTAGTTGAAACCCATGGGTATTTGTTTTCATCACTTAAAATCTCTAACATTTTTCCTTTGTAGGTTATATGGTCCATCAGTACCACCCCCCACCTTTGTCAGTCTTCATCACTCTCATGTTTGTGTTATCCCTACATGTCTATAGAATGTCTCTTTCACTGACTGTCATATTAGATTTCACTTTGTTATTTTTGAGTGCTTTCCTTAATTCATTGTCTACTAACACTTCAAAATGATTAAGTTTAGGGTGCAAAGGGGGGTTAAAAGTGCTTCTCTTCACTAATTTGTCCCCAGTATTCCTAAATTCATGTCCACTAAAAAACAATTCCAAATTTGTCTTTCTAATAAAAAAGTTTGAGGTCCAACATTACATTAAACATATTTGCTTTAACCCTAGGTATAAAGGTGAAACTTTTTGAAAATAAATCAAAATGTGATTTGTTGATACTTATATTTGTGTAGTTAAAAATATTAAAACCATTGTAACTGAACTTACATCCATCTTTTAAAATCTTTTAAAATAGTAAATGATTGTTTTTGGTCATTTATATTTGCATTGCAGTTTCCTCCAGTTCCAGTCCTTTTGCTTTTCCTCATTGAGTTAGATTAGATGTGTGATGTCTGTGTCATCATAGTTTGGAGGAAGGATTTCATTTCATTTCTCAACAGTGAAGGAGCCAAGCAAAAAAGCACTGAGATCTTAGTGACTTAATCACAATTGCATAGTCTGTAAGTAAACTAAATGCAGGACACCCATGGAGTTGCACTGAAATTATAGAGGTGGATTTGAGGATCTGCTTGTCTGTCTTTAGGTATATGTATCCTATTTGTATCTGTTGTTGTATGACCATGTTGTCTGTGCATTAAGCTGTTCTTGGACTACATAATGTTTGGATTCATCAGATCAGATCAATTAAGAACATTAAATTGGGGTATGTTAGTTACTGTATTTGCAATAGGTTATGTAGGCCAAAGTCTGGCCTGCTTTAGCAGAGTTAGATTATAAACAAATGTTGATGCTCCTTATTTTAGGACCCTTGTTTTTTTCACTTATCAGTAGGGTTTTCCCCAAAGCTGCTACTGCAAGGACTCTGGGGTCTTGTTTAAAAACATGTGAATGCCTGTATTATTAATATATTTCCTTCCGTGTCTAGGATATTTTCCAGAAATTAACATACAAACTCAGTCTATTGCAGACATTCAGTTTTAAAGTTGTAGTTTAAATTTTGCTTTTACTTCAGCTAAATCTGGTAACTTGATCACATTATTCCCTGTAACTTTAGTGCTATATATGCCAATTTATATTGAAATGTGTATAATACTTATTTCAAAAGCATGTATATAACTTTGAATCTAAAATTGAAGAGGCAGCATTTTTTAACAAGTATGATTAAAGTTCATGAAATTAGTACTGTTTCAGTCTTTGATGTCAGCCAGGAGTTCTCTTTGCAGCACCTGCAATGTGCCCAGAAATGACTCCTTCCACAATTTGTACAGGGTTTCATGTATAGGTAACATATCTACATACAATTGTAGATTCTTTTTTTATAAGATACATTGCTCCTACTACTATTGGAACTGTCTGGGTATCTTTCTTCCACATTGCTCTCATTTCTGCTTGCAAATCCTGATATTTTATAACTTTGTGTCTCTCTGTATGCAAGACACTGTAGTCACTGGGTGTGGTAATTTCAATGATCAGTGCTGCCTTTGTCTTCTTTTCATGGACCACTATATCCAGTTTTCTAGCATCTATCTTTTGAACTGTTGGTAATGGGTGATCCCATGTAATGTAGACTTCATTTTCTATGATACTTTGTGGCTCATGTTTCCAGTGTTTTTCAGCCACTTCAGTACCATAATGTCTGCACAGTCCCCAGTGCAACAGTCTTGCCACATTATTATGCCTTTCAGTATACAGTCCTTCTGCCATTAGTATGTCACAACCAGCAACAAGTTGTGCAACTGTTTTCAATTTTGTTTTACAAAACCTACATTTGCCTGTTTCTCCCACATGCTCAATGGACTTTGTAAACCAACATGTGCATAGCTCACTGTCTTGTGCCACCAATATTAACCTTTCATCTCTTGGTTTAAATTTGCCTCTCCTTAACCACTCCTGCATTTGTTCCTGATCAACATAAGGTTCTTCCAGAAGTTTTCTATACTTGCAACTATATTTATGCATTTTCCACATTTCTTGCTTTCTCATCTGATCCTTTACCTTATATTCTTTCTTTTGTTTTTTTGACACATTCACTTGCTGTCTGATTTTTATCTACTTGTGGTTTGATTTCCATTCCTGCTTGATGCAGATATGCTTCTGATAGCCTAAGCAGGGAAGTCATCTTAGATTTATTCTCATGTTTCAAAACTTTTACTACATTTCGGTCTTGTGAGGTCAACAGATATGTGCTGAATCCCACAAGTGCAGATCTATACATGTAATCATTTTCAAGGAGGCCCATCCCTCCTTTGGAACGGGGAATATATAATATTGGTATACCTATGGTAGTTTCTTAGCGGTGTCATTTGATGGGGTTACAATATTTTTCAGCATGGGAGGATATGGTTGACAGACCACACTGCTCTGTTAGGGATGGTCTACACCTGTCCCCTCTAGGTTTTCAAATATTGGCTAAAACTTTGTCCGCCTCATAGTGACCTTTTTAGGCATTGCCAACGTGATCAATTTTCTAACAAAACAAAGATGTTACTTCTCAGTGGTAGGAATCTACACAAGAAATTATTCTCCCTGCAAGCTCTCATAACCCTGGAGAATTTATACATCTGTGCAGTCACTGAGACATGGTTTAAAGCCATGCAGAGCACCAGGCAGTGAAAGGTTATAATGCATTTTGCACATTTAGACCAGCTACTGCACAGGAATAGACAAAAGTTGGAGGTGACTCAATTTACATCCAAAACAAATGCACCTCAGAGTTGGTAAAACAATATGATGCTGTTAAGCTTCTCCATATTACCATAGGCAAAGCCCATACATTATCTTTACAAGCTTAAAGTCCCCATCTATAACCTAAGAAACCCATAGCAGAATGTAAACATACTGGATATACTCCCCATTCAACCCAACACCATTCGTGGGGGATTTTAACTACACCACTGTACATTGGGAATCATATGTGACCCCGAACATGTAGGCCCTGAGATTCCTTGACTATATAAACACAAGCATCCAAAGCCAGCTAGCCTGTATGCCCACAATGAGTGCTAATATCCTTCATTTGGTCCTCACAAATATAGAAGAATGTTGCATGCCATCTTAGTGTAATGTTCTCAGGGGTCGGGTCAGACAATAAAGCTGTCTCCTCTGAATAAAAATAAAACCTCGGACCCCAGATAATCCTGGAACTTTAAGGAATTAACTGAAGGCAAACTTCTTACTAATAAGAGAAAACCTAGCAAAATGTCAAACCTCTCTAAACCCTGAGAACACTGCTACCTCTGCAGAATTGTTAACAAAACCCTGTCCAAACATGTTAATGGTTGCAAAGAGAAAGTTCACCCTACCCAGAATAATCAAAGGACAAACTCAGAAAATAAGTTCACTTGGTGGAATCTAAACATCAATAGATTGCATAACAAAAGGAAAAAAAATCATGCCAAAAACAAGGAAGTGTAATATCCAGCAAGGTAAAAATCCCCCTTGCAAATCTAAGCAAACAACTCAATTGGCTAATCATGCCTACCAAAACCAAATCTGAGGTAACAATAGCCACCTAGGCCAAGGATAATCCCAGGACATTCTTCAGCTATGTCCACAACCTTGAAGGAAATATGAAACACTCTACCAGAACATATAGCCAAATCTACTGGTGGACAAAGTTAACTCCAGTTTTATCCCTTCTCCCTTCCAGACACCCATCACAAAATACCTTTATCCATATCTCCCTCACCTATCACAAGGGAAGAGGTGTACAATACTCTCTCCAAGGCCAAGAACACTGCATTGATGTGCCCTAATAATAGCCCAGTATGTTTCCTTAATAGCATGAAACATGACCTATCAGAACCACTAAATTCTGTATTTAATCATAGCCTTCAGACAGGTGTTGTGCCAGGCAAATGCAGGACTGCAACAATCATGCCTCAGCACAAGGTGGACCATCTTCAGATCAAGGTAATTACAGACTTATAAGTCTGACAAGTCTCATAGGCAAAGCCATGGAAAGAATTATGATGGAAATGATAGTGACTTAGGAAACCTTCAGACACTAAATACAATCCAGTTTGGTTTCACTGAAGGAAGGTCATGCTTACTGAAACTGAAAGACTTCTTTGAGAAGGATACCAAGACAATGGAAGAGGGCAAAATGGTGTATACTGCCTACCTTCACCTGGCTGGAGCATTTAACACAATACACCACTCAGGCATTGTAGACAAACTCATAAAATTAGGTATATGCCCTTATGTCACCCAATGGATAGTCAGCTGGCTCAAAGATAGGACCTAAGAAGTTATGATAGTGGAGTCTACCTCCACAAAAGGCCAACTGCTAGAAATTCTCTCAAGGCTCAATGCAGGGCCACTCCTTTTTGTCATTTAGTTCTATGAATCAAGGGAAACACTGAGTCTTCTGGCTGACCAAGTCTGCAGATAATTGCAAATTAGGAGCAGTCATAATTCCCCAAAGACACAAATACCCTCCAAGAAAGCCTGACACAGAACAATAACTGGTGCCAGACCTCAGTCAAAAACCCAGTACCAAGAAATGTGCAATAATATCCTTCCCAAGGGATGTTATTATGCCAAGAAATGCATAATAATATGATTTGGGAATATACTACTCTTGGCAACTACCTCATGTTATACATCCCTAAGACTAGTCCCTTTGGTCAAGGATTTGGGAATGCATGTAGACAGTAATCTGGCCTTTGACCATCATGTGTATAAGGTAGCAACAAAATCCTTATATGATGCACAAATTATAATCAAAGGCATCTAAGTCCAAGGATATCAATGTTCCACTGCACTTGGCCCTCATCAGACTAATGATTGAATACAATGACTCTTCATTATGTACCTGACTAGGCGTATGCAACTGCTGGAGTATCAGGAAAAGTTCCTCACAAAAAGAATATAGGGCATAAACAACACGTCATGTGCAGACCACCTCAAAGCCTAATCCCTGTACACTCTCTACTACAGACTGACGAGACGCGATCTATGTCTGACATAAAATGAACCTTCTTACCCCACTCTGATGGCCCTATTGTACATCCACAAAACAAAGAGCATCTGAGCTATCCAATCTAGGGATTTATACCTCATATACAACATAAATAGCACACATAGGACATATAGGTATGTGTCTCAGAGACTACCCCTTCTCTGGGACAAGTTTCACAGCTAAGTGAAACTTGGACCATTGGATGGGGAATCAGAAATTTAAACCTAGTTTGGCATCTATGTCTCTGTCAGACAGAGGCCAACTATACTTGCTTGACCATCTATGGCCAAGCCTACATATCCTCCTTAAAATAACCTTTTGGTATCAAAACTTGTCTGATATATTCAAGAAGCATGGTTATGATGCATGGTTATGATTAAAAGGCCACCTGTGGTCATTAGACTAGTAATGACCTATGAACCTCTGTCTATGAAATAGTTATGTATAACATTTAATAAATATTATTAACTAAATTATCAGGATAACATTGTAAAGGCCTGGATTAATATACAGCAGGATCTTAAAATGTGGATTAAGATGAATGTTTTGATTTTATTTAAACTATCTTTAGTTAAAATGAATACTTTTCATGATATTTTTCATAAAATCTTTTTAAATCATGCTTATATTGCAAAACGTACCCCTCACATTTTCCAAATCCATTACCTCCCATACTACTAATTTTATTTGGTCCTCCTATGTCAGTTAGACTCTCATACTCTAAAATCATTGCACCCAAGCCTCATAGTGATGTTGGTTTTCCAGACGTGTATATGTATTACCTTATAGTTAAATCAATCAGATCTGACCACAGCACTATTACATTTAAATTAACTTTAAGTCCAAACAATTTCATTTCTTGCCAAAGATTCCCAGCATATATAACTAAAATAAAAGGATTTAATGAATGGTTATTAAAAGAGATAAATCAATTTATGGAATTTAAGAGTAATGGTGAGATCACTGATGTCATGCTATAGCATATGTTAAAAGCTTACTTACATGGCAAAGTAAAGAAGTGTTATATTTGTAAAATAAATAAATGGGATAAAGAGTTAAATGCTCTCCAAGCTGAATCTGATAAATTAAAATTAAACCTTAAACCCAGTGATACATCTGGAAACACACAGTTGAAAAATCTAAATCAGAAATACCTAGAAATCTTACATCATAAAATTTCCATTAAGCAAGAAAAAATGAAATTGCAGTTGTATTCAAAAATATATGTTCATAGCCCCCTTGATTGCCATTTCTCAAGAAATAGGATATTAAATCACTTAACTACTCAATTTGTTTTTGGCCTTGCTGTAGCTTTTCCAAAGTTAATAAATCTGCTAAATGTTGATTATGTGTGCACTTTCTTTCAACCAATTAATTTCAATCCTAACATTTTGATAGATAACATTATGGTGACTAAGTTATCCTCTTTTCCTCTTCTTAAAAATTAACAAATATGGGTCTTTATTTCAGAAAACCATAAATCAGTACATCAGATGAACCTGCAATGATGCGCCAAAGTTTATTCATCTAATGTAAACCAATTTTGGAACTTAAATCAAAATGTAATTTTGACAAACATTATTTTCAAAAATACATTTTCCAAACTTGTGGGTATCTTTGAATTCAAAAACAGAAGCTTGCATATGCAATCCCCCAGTGTGTAAAGTGCTCAGAAATCGAACAAACACAAGAAGACAATCCAGCACTAAAAGAGTAAATACCAGAGCAGGCAAATACAGCGCAGTTTGATTTTATTTTTGGTCCATAGTCTCACAAATAAAATGGCTTCAACACAAGCCCTTTATCATTGTCTAAAACTGGTATTTGAGTGCTGCAATGTGTACTTTTAGTAATGAATTATGATCCTATCTTTGAATTCTTACAAAGCAATTTCAAAACATATAAATTAATATAAATTTTCAGATTCCAAAATTCATGTTATTATTTATTGATATATATATATATATATATATATATATATACATATATATATAATGATCAGTGCATCACCAGTGAGAAATAGCAAACTTTAATATTTAATCTCAAATATTTTTTAAATAAATTATATTATACACAATTTATTTAGCGCAACTTAAAAAGCTACAAACTCTCCAACATGCTTTGCCATATGCAATGTATTCAACCTAGATAATGCTGCCATAAGACATATTTTCGGAGTTGTAAGTTTACAAGTTAATTATGGGATGTTTTGAGACAGAAAGTTAAACTTTTGGAATGTCAGGAAAATATGTATTGGAAGTTTATCATCTTTTATATACCATCTGTGG
>NC_056725.1:649000192-649092692 GCF_019279795.1 Protopterus annectens
CTTTTTGTTCCAAAATTGTTCATACAGACCGTATGGTTTCCAAGCTATAGCAGGTGGATATTACGATAGTCTTACCATAAAGCATCTTTTGGAAATTGTTTACCATTGTTTGCTCTGCTTCAGTTTAAGTTATTTATTTATTTTTTGTTCGTTTTTAATGCGTCTACATTTTTAGTTCTTATAACTAGAACATGTCTGAAAATGGGTCTATGGGATCCAGTCCACTTATCAATTTAAACTAGATGAATAGCTGAAACCAAATTATAAGAATATAAAAAAAAAATCTTTCAACTTCTCTGAGCAAGAATTCTGGACAAAGTAGAAAAGAATGCAGGACAAAGGCTCATTATCATGGACAAGTTTTAAATATTACCACAATAACTAAAAACTAAAGAGAACAAGAGGTTTTGCATCATCATTGACTGTCAGAGCAACAGAGAATAAAAAACTCTAATGAACAGCATTACTGACACAGTAATCTTCTGTGATTTCCAACAAAAAGTCAAAATTTTTATGAGACACACGTCAAATATATGAAGTAAAATCAGGGACATTCTTCAAAAGAGATAATTGAAAAGTGTGGCTCTAAGTAGACTATAGCCTAGGTGCTAAGCAGTCTATGCCAGTCTATCGAAATATGAATGAATTTCCTCTAATAATAAAACAGCAGCACACTGTGGTGAATATATTGGCTGATCCATATTTTTGGGATTAATAAGATGATGTCCAGATGGTGTTTTAAAATATACCTTATTATTTCTTTCTTCTTTCTTTCTTTTTTTCTTTCTTTCTGATTTTGCAAAAGACGTCTGTATAATTTGAAGGTGACTTCATAATGGTTTACTATCAAAAGGGCGATCAGACTTCATTCAAATTACGTAAGTCCGAATGCCCAATTCAACATTTGGAAATAACAAAAAAAAAGTGTTGACCTCACAATAGCAAATGCACAGTAGCATTCACTGTTGTGAATTTCAACATTCTGAATGCAGATCCCACTATAGGGGGGATCAGGAAATATATCCTTTCCCTCACTGTAGTGTGATCTCAGAGTTTGTATATATAAGTAGCAGGGGGTGTGGGGGGTGCAGGGGGGCTTCCCCCCTGCAAAAACTTTGTTTGCTGTTGACCGGAGGTGTGGCATTTTCAGTAAAGTTGACTTTTCTGAGATGCTGACTTTCCGAAATACCTCCTTTGGTCTTGCTTTTGTTCATTGATCTGATTTCTGATATTCTGGTTTGGAACACTCGCACAATGTCCGTTGCTAGATTTTGATAGTAAACCCTTCATAATTACCTGTGATTGGAGTCAATCAAGTATTTTTAGCTATAGCTATTTCTTACTCACAGACTATAATTGTACAACTAAAAACACAAACTTCCATTTCCTTTACTTAGCGACTGTACTTCTTATCCTCATATGCATTACTCTGCACTGTTGCATTTTGTTTTAGACTTGTCTATTTTTGAGGCAATATTTTATGGGGATGAGGACATTCTTTTAATAGATTTGGTAAAATGGAGCAAGGAGACATAACAACAAACTGAAGACTGAGGTGGAGATGGTAAGGAATACTCTGAAGTAGAGAAGATTCGGGTATCTATCTCCTGCAGACCAAACCATTCCCTACTAACAGATTGGTGATTCATTCTATTTTCTGAAAGCTTTTTGAGGTAATACAGTATATGAGCATAATAGACCAGTAAACTTTCATATTAGTGACACCTATTCTGTAGCTTCTTGTATTGTCTATTGAGAGTATGTTACTATCAGCCTGCATGTCTCCTTTGTAATATCTTCTTTCCAAAATGGTAGAAGAAAAAGCCATATGACCATTAAGGTTCAGGTAGGTTAATTTGATCAGTGGTCCTGACAAAATGAAGTAACAGCTAACAACGTCTAATACCCTTATTCATATTGTTAGTTTCACTTAGAAATGTGATTAAATATGTACAGAATTTGAACAGTTCTACATGACCTTAGACATCCACATTCATCTTTATTTGCCTGCCTATGAAGCTGGTTCCTTCAAGTATAAGCTGGGAATAGGCTCCCATCACCCCAAGGCAGAGATCCACTCAAAGTATGTGACACTGTATCATGATCATAAGCATCAGCTGTTCCAATTAATTTGGGCGGCAACAAGCTTCAGACCCTCATAGTGAAAGTCACAAAATGTATTTTCTGGGAGATTTGTAAAGTCCTGCAGCAATCTAAGAGGCTTTGCCTCTATACATCTTTATTTAATAACTGCAGACATCACTGTCTGCTAGGGAAGAAAGAAGAGCTTTCCCTTCACCTTATGTTGGGGGAAAAAGGAATTTCCCCACAGTGACTTCATTCAAACAGTCATTATTTTCCCACTCAGCAAAGCTTGCATAAGCAGTCATCATAAAGAGTGTATACTAGCTAATTACAGTGGCGCACATGCTTCTTGGATGTAATCCAGCTTAACAAGTGATCTTACATTTTTGACTTTCTTATGAACATGGGGTGTATGGGCAGGTCCAGCATAAATGATTACGCATCGGGAGAGGTAGAGGTCTAACTTTACCAGAGCAATCTATCTTTTGTATATATTTTGCCAGATGATGTTGCAAGATATTTTCTAAAATACGTATTTATTCTAATTAAAACCTGCAGCAACACATTTTGTTATTAAAGATGTAAGTGCTTCCAAATTAATATGCCAAGATATATAGTCATTGCTAGTTTATTTCTGAAAGGTACCTCTGAACATATGAATAATGAACAGAAATGTTTGCCAGCACTGTACTTTGTGTGTCACATGCTCTACAGGTAACTTGTTATATTTTGAAAGATAATGTGTTCTTTTTTACATATAATACAAGTTTTTGGAATTGCAACACCGATTATTGCTTAATTATTATAAATAGTGAATAGTTTTGCACTATAAATGGAAAACGTATTCTCTGCATACTTCTTATCACCAGGTTTTCCATTATATAATGAGAGTTAACTTCACCAACAGTGGTGGACAAGTGGTAGCTTTCGATCAAAATGGAGACGTGCCTGCTTTGTTTGACATCCTAAACTGGCAGCTGAGTACTGAGGGCATTCCAGAATGTTATAAAGTAGGGATCTATAATCCAACTGCACAGGGAGGAAAGGCGTTTCTCATCAATGACAGTGCCATCTTATGGAGTGATGGTCATCAGAAGGTATAGATTAAGGTTATAACAATATTTAATGCTTTGTATTTTCAGCTAGATAATTGTATTACTCTCTGACTGTACAAATACTGGATCAAAGGTCATATGACATTTAGGAGTGCTACAAGTTCAGGCCAGTTTAAGATGGAATAAGAACATTCTAACTTTTGTAATAAACTGTGCTTCATGATATATAAGCCTTTAGACAGTCTAGTTCTTTGAGATGGCTTCCCTAAATTGTGAACATTTGGACCCACTACAGTGAGTGGTAGAAAACAGCACTGCATAACTCAAAGACAAAAACCCTTCTATCTGTTGTGCTAAGCCTAACAAAAACTCTTTGTAGACAGCTATTTCTTAATACCACTCAATGCTTGCAAAGACTCCTGTTGTGAAGGCTGCATACAAACCATTACCTGATTTTGTTAGAAATGCAGCAAGGTATGAAATTGAAAAAAGTATAAAACTAGCAACTGTGTTTATCTTTGAAATACAGCCAACATTGAGTACATAAAATACTGTGGAAAAATGTTAAATGAGTAAAACTGCATAGGGTAAGTAACAGTTTTTATAGAGGACTGTAGTTAACAACAAAGTTTAAACTTTGAATGAAACAGTAATATTATTCTGTGTGTGGAATGACAGCAGGACCACGCACAAACAATTACACACACACACACACACACACATACAGTTAGCCAGGCTAAACCATTTCTCTCTTGTTACTTAAGACATTACACCACTCATCTGAGTTCTGTCATATGCAATTTAAATTCAGAGTGACACAGCCATACATTTTTAAAGTGGGATTCTGCTTGGTTCTTGCTGTACTATGGTAGACATTCTAGTAATAACACATCCTGAAACACTATTCCAGGGGCCAAATGGTGTTACCACCAAAGGCTGAAGAGGTGATGTTGGTAAACAGCCCCTGTAGAAGAATAGATTTCGTAATGTAGTCCACATTCAGTGTTTTCATTACTGTCACTTAGAAAATACTGCTGTTAGTGAACTATCACTTATTTAGTCAGGATTCATCAAGACAAAAGATAGCCAACCAAATTCTAGTTTAAAATGAAGAAATATTACTAATTAGTAAAACATCATTATTACAATTTCTCATAGGACTCCCCCAAATAAAATATGTGTCAATGACTTTAATACTGGATAAGAATTAATGAATCCTTTATTTAGACTGGAAATTACTTCTTTTAAACTGCAAAAGACTGAAGACAGACATCATTTTCAAATAGCAAGTACAAATGAGAACACTAAGTATAGTAAAAGAAGTGTCAATTGAAAAATCCAAAAGAAATCTATTCAGAAACCCATACAGTCTAAAAAGCATAGATATGGCGATAGCGATAAAGGTCCTGGTAAATTTTATAAGAAATAGGAATTTTACAATCCACAGGGATCTGTAAAAATGCGTTGTTGAAGAAAGGTTCCATAACCTTAGATTATCTTATTGATTTCTTGGTGGAATAAGTTGAAGCACTTTAGTAAACTGACTAGGAAAGACGACAATGTATACAATTTACTTACAGTACATGCATGAATAACAACATGTGTTTTAAGGAAGGATGAATTGCATCTGTATATTGCACAGTGATGTGCATATTGTAAAAGTCCTGGTATATAATATACAATAGAACAAATTTTCAGTTTGGTATATTTATAAACCATATTTTCCAATATTATAAAAAAGACGATAGACCATATTATTCATTAATTTCCCAGACATCAAAGGAAAAGTTATGCTTGCCTTATATCATAGTACTAACTCTCTATATGTCTTAGTAAATACATGATGAAAATCATGTATTACAGTAAGTACTTCTCTGTAATAAATCAGTTGTATAGATCAGTTGGGACTCATAAGTACTTCACTTTGGAACCTGTTTGTAACAGACTATCAGAAACAACTATGAGATGAGACATGCGATATGAAAATTAGCTAGTAGATAATAGTAACCATTTAACTTTTTATAAGGTATGAACAGTTATTCAAAGCCATGGATGACCATACATAACATGCAGCACATCATGCAATTCTGTTAGTCTCTGTTAGAAATCACCACATCAAACTATAAATAGCTTCTAAGATACACAGAGCAAAAGACACATCAGTCATACCTGCCTACCATCTTTATACTATGGCCACTGGATCCAGCAGTGAAACAGATCATTTACCTTTATGTCCTGGCCAATTTGTACAGCAGTAGTGCATTTTTTTAATCTTCCCTTGAATCACCTGATCCATTCTTTTTATATTTTAGTTTCCTTGCAAAGCAAATTTGTGAAATAGTGATGAATTAAACAATGTAATATTTGTAGCTATTATTTAATATCCATAACATTGATTCATTCTGCCTAAGGGATAATAGTAGATATTGATTAAATAAAATGTAAATCTCTAATAAAATGGGAAACAAAACAAACAGCTCTAATCAAAAATCAAATTTCTTTCACATAAGTAGCCTTGGGAATTCAATAAGCATGAAGCCTACACAGTTTATTTGTTTGCACAATGAGCAGCAGTGCTAATCGCATATTTGTACCGCTCATCGCGCTTATATGAATTCAAGGAAGGTTTCATGGCAGCAACAGTGCTGGTGCTAAGAAGTCATGCAGAACAGCATGAACACAGAAACAAGAAGCCTTCAAGTTTGCCTACAAGCAAACTTGTTCCACGAGCTCACGTGGACAGCCACAGTGACTACCAGGGTTGAAAATACTGCAGTAACAGCAGTAATAACACAGACAAGAAAAGTGAGCAGAGTGGAATGTACACTGCAACAATTATTTGCAGAATGAAATAATGGAGGGGGTGTGAACAGCAAGGGTCAATACATGGACACAATCACTGGGCATGGAAAGTGTGCTGATAAAAATGGGCACACATATGAATGATAGGCATGAATAAAGAGAAAGAGGACATTGTATATATGACAATGTCCCCAAGAAAGGATATGCCAGTGTATGTACACTTCCAAGACAAGTCAGTAGCATAACATTAAGCACATATGTAGATACACTACATACTGCTGTTTACATCTACTGTGCAAGTATATTATATCAACACGCATGATAGTATATATGCTATTGTCACACAAGGTTATATGTCAATTGAGTTGAATGGCTGTGTTATAAACATCACTGATATGCTCACTGGGCAGGACATTTAGCAAGGGCAGTATACACAATAGGGGCTATGTGCATATTCTGAAGATCTGCAAAATGACTTGCTTGAATATGATTGACATATCAACCAATCAGAGGCACATAGCAACAGACTCCTGGACAAATGTAGACAGAAACAGGCACAATCATGGACACATTAAAATATTATGACCATTTATCTGTGGCATTGACACAATATGTGATTGTAACTTATTATACATGTTCTGCAGTAACAGATGTGTATAGCTGTAATGATTGTCAGCATTCGATAAGGGGAATTTACCACCCTTCCCCAAAAATGACTAGTTTTTGGAGGTGTTAAGAGGAACAGTCTTAAACCTGAAGTTGAAATCAGGGGCAATACTGGCCAGTTGAGAGGTTTACATGACACATAAGCCACAATCCCCACCTGCAAGAATCAAACCCATGCCATTGATGTTATCACTGAGGTGTATATTTATAGGGTGTGACACAGAAAGGTGTTTCACACAAGTGTCTAGTAGAACACCTCGAAGGAAGTCCGCACTATTAAATCTTAATAAGTATACATCACAAAGAATATTTCTGTATGGCTGACCAGATGTGTGGGAGCTTACTGTGCTAAATATGATACACTTGACTAAAGCATCCCTGGCTGATGTAGGTAATGGCCATATGAATAATAACACATACAAAGACCACACTACTATGAGTGGATTCCCTACACACAGCTGGGTATTGAATGCATCTGCTGCATGTAATAGCAATGGATATTGTCTGAAGTATCTGCAATAGATGTGTGAATTAAGAAGTGATCCATTATAATGAATGGTACAACAGGATATGAGACTGATGGTAATGTATCAACTATACCCATGTGCACTGAACGTACAGCAGTGTAAAGTCAAGTGTCAGTGATCAAGTAAGCCAGCTGTGATATTGTGCATATACCAAACAATACATGTTGCACCCTGTATAAGTGTATGTCAAACTTCAACACGTGCCACATTGTCCCTCTGACATTGCCAGTGAAAATGTTATGCTGCCATGAAATCCTGACATACTGTATATCCAATATGCATTCATGCAAACTATCAAGGGGTAATACTGATGTGATATAGTGGTACGCCCATGATGCAGTACAGTCACACTATCTCTGTACATATGCTATGGTTGGACTTCAGGCTGTACACCACTTCCAAATTAAAGTTTGGGTCTGAATCACATGTGACACAGTGGAAATGTTAACACAGCCATACAACTCTAGATATTTCACATCGTTACATCAGTTGCACATCATATGCCTATATGTTTATCAGTGGAAATGTGTGGGTGATGGCCCTGACAATTACATTTGAGGTGAATGTGGCTCATGTACAGTTAATGACACAAATGCTGACAGTCACACAATGCTGCTGATGAACTGATCCTTGTGAATAGCAACACAATAGAGCATACAAGGAATTACCCAAGGATGTAAGTGATTTTCAACTTGTGATATGTTTGTGTATATAACAGCATTACACCATGTGAATGAACTTAGGCTTATATGCCCATGTAATCAGTATGATGTAATATTGCTGTATGTCAGATAACATTTCCAGATGCTAGGTATACACATGCACACCTGTGCCATACTGCAGCTGCCACTGTGATGGCTGAATGAAAACTGAGAAGAATGTTGATAAACTTATCTACAAAAACACATGCCTTAGTAAGGCAACAATATATATAACATCATCCCACATTCCCAGTCCTCAGGATGCACATTACTAAAGCTGTTATAAAAGGAACATGTATCCAAATGGCAGCAGTGGCCATCAATATAGTAGCTCAAATCACAGATTGGAATACACTGGTGTAGGGCTGCAGTGCATCCACACCTGAACATAGCACATGTGGATGACAGTAACACTGATAAGTGCAATGTTCAGAGGGTCATAAGACATTGCTAGATTAATAGCCAAGAACACATAAAATGTTAGCCATTATTATCCCATTTAAACCCAAATTGCTATATGTATGTGATGGAAGATAGTAAGGGCATGTGTTTGATTTTATTACAGACTGCCTCTGTCCATTTGTGACATTTGCACCATTCCATCACAGATTTAGCAATCACAAATCCAATGGTTTGGAGATGGCTTGCAGGGGGTCCTGGAGGGACTCTGCTTCACAATGTGCGTATGCAATTTTGAGATAATGACATCCTTAGTGTTCCAAAGAAAGGATAGAGGGAAAAAGGAGATGTTAGATTCAAGGGGCTATGAAAAAGGTTCTCCTGAGTGGTAGTCAAATAAAAAGGCTTTCAAAACATCATACAATGACCATAATATACCACCAGTCACACACAATGCAGATGACAGAGGTCAGATGCAAGCACTACATCTCTGTAAGTATACAAGCTGTAGGTACACATGCTGTATTTCATAAAATGTAAGAGAAGTGCAACCACAAATGTCTGATTTTTTTGCAGTGTCACAGTGCATTTTATAGGGGTTGACATCATCAGTGTATGCTGAGAAGTTGTTGGAGGTTTCTGACATAGATGAGGACTCATGTCCCAGTGTAAAACTGTCTGTAGACTGAGATTAATGAAGACACCCACACATACACACTCAAGTCAATTGCTGTGAGATTAGAACCCTTACCTATCTAAGCAAGCTGCAAAATGTAGTACTTACTGCTAACGCTACCGCACAACTCTGTTTTTAACACTGTCACTGTGCAATTTATAGAGCATGACATCGTCAGTGTATGCAGAGAAGCAGAAGATGAGGGTCTGACATAGATGGGGACTTAACATCCTAGTGAAAATTTGTCTCCAAGCTGATGCATGAATAAACACACACACTCAAGTTGACTGCTGTGAGATTAGAACCCCTGCCTATCTAGCTACACAAGTTCAAGAACAGACTACTTACTGCCCGTGCCACTGAAAACACTTGAGCTTAACAGTGTCACAGTGCACTATACAGAAGATGACATCATCGTAGTGTCACAAGTTATGAGACTTGTGTGCAAAGCCAGGAGTTCTGACATGATTGCGTGATCTCATTTTGCAAAAGTACATAAAAATACATCCTGGCAACCAAGGTGAAAGAAGCATATTGCAGAAGTGAAACAGACAAGTACCTTTTTCTCAGGATGTTGTGTAGATCACATACACAAACATGCACACACACGCACGCACACACGCACACACACACACACACACACACACACACACACACACACACACACACACACACACACACACACACACACTTTTAAAGTAGCAGTGGCACAATGATGGAGACATCTGTCTTCATATTCAGATGAAGGTATGCCCACATTAATACAAGTTACTGACAATATCAATTGTACATGATCAGGATGACTAATGTCCAGTTTCATTATAAATCCACACCAAATGTAACAATGCAGTTGCATTCTGTAATTCTGAAGCCTGTTTGACAATGGCCCAAGTACTGATATATCATTTGCAAGTGCATTGCTGCAGGCCACACGCGGATATCAGACAGTATGTGGTCAGTCATGCACAGAAGTCACTGCTCTTCTCTTCTGTTTATGAATGCACTTCCATGTATTAGGGTATTATAGCCTAGTAAGCAGAGATAGACATGCTATACACCACTTCACAAAGTGCATCGCTGAGAAGCTGATTTGTGCAGATGATTGCAAAGTATTAGCACATGCATGATTCAAATTTGAGGAATTGAACTTGAACTTGTGAAGCAGTAGTGTTCACTGGTGCTCATTGTCAAACTGTGCACAAATAGGGACACACAGTAACTGGCCTGATTGGGAGTTAACATCAAAATACATCTGTTTGTTGTAAATGTTTCATGTGTTACTCCTCATGATATGTTAGTGGAGAAATTGCTGGCAGCTAGTATAATGTGAATGCTGTAGTCTATCATTGCAATGTATTGGCCAAAGCATTATTCCATTAATAACTGCTGACCTTCCCTGTTTGCATGACATTAAGTGCCGAGCAAATGTGTTTCTCTACTTAAGGAAAACAGTGAAAATTTTCATGTAGTGTGCCTTTCTCCATGCAAACAGGATCAGTGATGATGCATGACTGTCAGCACTCTGAACAGTACTCAGTGTGGAAAATACACCTGCTGCATAGCTTTCTCTGGAGCAAAGTGTGTAAGGACAGTGAGGTCCTCCTCAGAACATTATTAAGCCAGAGTTCAAATCCAAAAGATTCTCTTTTTTTACAAATGGTGTCAGTATGGCATTAGCTAAGTAAATGTGATCAGGACTGCAAATTTAACTATCAACGACTACACTATAGTATGTGCCTTCCCCAGATTTTATCAGTAATGCTTACCTCAATACTCTTCTACAGCAAATAAAAGTTAGTTGTGTGTACAGCCTTCTACAAATTACAATGGGTGGTACATATTTTGAAATGATTAGTATGACTCAGCAAATAAACTAACCATTTATGTAGGGCCAGATATCATGAAAAGTGTGTGCTTTATGCTTCTTCACAGTAAGGACAGATTCCACATCATATTAGATGATTACTTCATCCATCATACTACTAAAGATGCTACAGGATATTCTGATGAGACAGAGAAGGTAATGACAGACACAGGGCTGTAGAGGATTTAGGAGATACTATCCTGGCACATTCATGAACATCCTAATGGTGTGTTGGTATGACGTGTCTTCTCAATCAGAATATGTCCTGCTCAGTAGCATGAATTATGTGAGGTAAGAATAGAGAAGATATAAATAAGAATAGAGAAGATATAAAGTGACAATAATTAGTAAATTCATACATCTATTTGAAGAAGATGTGAGATATCTGAAATATAATAGTGCCACGTGGGAATTGATTTTTGACAGTTATATCAATTGTGGCCCACCTTACAGTTTACTTGATAGGCAGACGCATCATACTTATGTAGAAGAAGGGGTAGACAGATGGACAGGCAACAGATACACAGGAAAGAGACCACTGAAAACAGTCCTTAAGAGCGTCTCCTACTGCTGGGTTATATGCCTTGACAAGATGCAAACATACGTTTATACATCTGATCATCAGCTGAACTTGACACAAAGGGAATCTTGCAGCAGATGTTGAAACTTTGTACACTACAGGAGCACTGATAACCTACTGAACCAAGGTAACATGTTAGTATTATCCCTCATCAGAGCCATGACAGTATGCATAAACCATCAGATGACCTGTACATCCATCACCCTAACAGATACACCCACCTAAGGAGGGGTGGCAGTGAAGGGATGAATATAAGGAGAGATGAACATACACATAACAATGTTTGGTGTAATGGAACATACATGTACATGTTGTTACTGTGTTCATTATTAATCTGTCATGCTTTGTAGTATGAAGTGACTGATATATGGGCAAAGAAGGGTTAGGAGAGGGATAACAGGCTTATGACAAGCAGAACAAGGTTAGATAAACAGCTCATAGTTGTGGGAATGGATGTTACTTCAAATACTCTTTTTTTGGGCAGTATCCAATATATATCCATGAAAACTCATAATTGTGGCAAATGTTCAAATGTGGGTGATTAGACATATCATGCACCTATAACATCACACTAAAACGTGATATGAGATGCATCTGGAATCAAACCCTTGATGCTATAGGCAAGAAAATCTTCAGTCAAGTAATTCGTGTCAACACTTTACAGAGGAATTTACAGTTTGTTATATCCAGCAGCCTACAGAATTGTCAGAGTAACTGTTTCAAAGTAGTGACTTTACTCCATATTAACTCTGTATTCATACAGTCCAGCAAGTTTAAGCAGTATTGTGTGGAGGTAACTGGAGTAGCGAGGCTGATGGCAATAAATTACCAGGTTTTGCCACAGGACAAGAACACAGCTATTTACTGCCACTCAGCACTGGTGTGTGATGCCAAACTCTGTAAAAATGCACAGAACAAAAAGTAAGGCTTCTTTATGGGATTTTTCTAGCCATGTGTGTTGGGTGTGTTTCTATTGTTTGACCAGATCAAATGTGTATAAATGAAGTTGACAGACAAGTGGTGTAATGGGGAAGCAAGGAGAGGGAAGAATAAAGGGGAATCAATTCAGGAATTTGCAAGAGGGAGTTAGGAAAGTATTATAGATCAACACTTCTTCAACACAGTAATGTGCACATGTAGGCAAAATTGGACGAATTTGGATTGTCACCACAACAAGGATTTGTGGCAACAACACAATCATGTTGTATAATCATATGGACCAAATCAAATATGTCAAGAAAACACATATGTGTAGCGAAGAGCTATGTATGGGACAATTTTTTTTTTTTTTATGGGATAAGTGCAATTTTTTTTTTAGATTTCAAAAAGAGAGGGATGTTCGGGAAGAGATCTAGGAATGTGAGGGTCAGGTAGGTAGGGTAATTGAGGAATCAGGTGCAGAAAAACAGGACATACAAGATAGACACAGGGATGATGATGGACACAAAAGGTTGGGGGACATCATGACTGAGGATAGGTAGGTGACATTAGAGGTACATGCTCATCAAGCATGGAAACAGTGAGAATCTAGTCCTCATCCACAGAACTGTCATCACTGTCCCATTTCTCAGTTGCCTGTCAGACTGCTTGACATGGGAGTCTCTTTTCTATTTTAATAATTAACCTCTTTAGGCAGCTGATACGGGCACCAAGGTCAGTCTCCATTAGATCACATACTATCCCTGGCAGCTCCTGGTGGGTGACATAATACCCATCTCAGCCACTACTCTTTGGAGGTTAACACTGCACCACCAGCTGGGGCAATGTTACCTGATAAGGATAGACCAGGTAGGGCAGGGGATGCGGAGGCAGTGCTACCAGGTTGCATACCAGAAGTGCTGGGTGTTGGTTTAGTAGCCAGTGAATGGTTGGCAGGGTGAAGATTGTCCCATCTCCCTGTGCTAAAATGTTTTGGTTTGTTGCCAGATAGGTATGCTATCAGAATTGCGTGATTCCAGATACCCCTCAAAGAAAAAGAGAGATAAAGGGTGGGGTGAGACAAAAAAAGAGACAATTAGAACCATGATACAGGTATGTCACATTCATGCTTTATTACAATAAATATCCTTTTATTATTATAGTGGCTATAAAACTTTCACTATCCCAAAAATGATTGTGTATTGTTACAAGTAATCCTTGGAATATGCACATATTCTATATATGCTCTTAAAGATATTACAGATTAATTTAGCAACATGGCATTAAAGTCAGTATTGCTGCATTTCAAATTTACATATGATACTTACTGAATGTGAATCTATAGATTACTTCTGGGAATTAAACCCACATAATCTGAATACATTATTACACTTGCCTAATGGAATTAGCAGGAGCTACAGAAGAAAGCATGCATGCTTGTTCTTACAGTTAAGATATGCATGCTGAAGCTGATACGGGTCTATGGAATCACAATGTATTTAATACAGTCATTTTGTGCTACAAACATACCTCTTGATTCTCTGAGTCACTCCAGTCTCTCAACATGTACCTCTCTGTTTGCTGTGATTTCTTCTGCAGCTGTAAAATAAAGAATGAGAGAAAAAGAGATATGAAAACATTATGCAGACCAGCCTTGGCTATCTATACCACTGTATATCCTTTCAAGCTGCTTAATCTCTATACATGAATAACTCAGAGGTTCAAAAAAAAAAGAGGCTCAGTTCAAAACTCATCCAATCACTATTTGAGTTGTACCTGCTTGTGTCTCTTAAGGTCATTGCAGTGGTATCCACACTGCTCCCCAGTGCATGGTATGCCAGTCACGATAGACACAGCCTTGGCTAGGTTTCAAGCCTCAGCCTTGTACTGAGAGCCAGTATAGTCTACCTGCAGCAGCCTACAGCTGTAGCACTGAGTGTAGCAAAGATTTTGGACTCCTCCACACCCCACTTTCCCATCATCCGCCAAGTCAGCAGAGGTTCTCTAAAAACAGTAGAAATGGTTTCCCAACAAATTGCGATATTATGTTTTACGACAAGTGTGCAAACATACACGACCATGCCAACTGCATTTGCATTATATTAAGGAAAAAGAGAAACTTTGCCAAATAAAAAGGAAGGTAGTTTATGAAACAAAAATGATGATGGGGCATATGGCATTGATTTATGGCATGTGTGCTGCTATATATGGTCACACTTTGTCCAGTGGTCAACACTGAAATGCTAAAGGACTTTCCTTTTAAGCCATAACTTTGAAGAGGAATCAATGGGATGACTTGGTACATATTTTGTGGGGAATTACAAACTGCTAAAAGTGATTTGTACAATGTGGGTTTCAAACCTATGTAAAAGGGAATAAATACATTTCCACATTAGGGATTATTCCTCATTGCCACAGAAGAAGTGTTTGCCACCCATGGTCATTACAGATATAGACTGAATGCTGCTACACTTCAAATAGATATTAAAAGGTTCTGGTTTATGCATTCTCAGGTGTGATGCAGGAGCAATGTCTGACAATATGCTGTAAATGGATAGTGTTGCATGACTTTGGTAATAGAGTTTGGAGTTATGCTACATACCCTATAATGCATTCTGTTTTATAGTTATACTTGGGTTATGGGAGAGGTGTAGATGATTGTCAGTAAACTATCATGTCAGTCAGAGATATGCAACTGCTTTTTTATTACATAATTATCATTGTCATGCTAAAACAATTACACACATAATACATATGATATATGTGCATACAGGCAGTAATGATACCTTCCTGTCAATCAATCTTCTATACATAGTTATTGGTATGTAATATTACCTTTATAATCAAAATTTTGCGAAAATTTACAGTGTGACACCCTTAATAAAAAGTGGAGAAAGCTGAATTTGAATCCTGGATCACCTGTGTTTTGACCATGAACTCACTGCAGTTACACCTGGTACCACAAGGAAAGATAAGCAGCAGGTGTATTTTCAGCCCTTAGTACTGTCTAGACTATTAATCGCCAAGCATCACTGTTCAGCCTGTTTGTGTGAAAAGAGGTGAATCAATTTAAAATGTTCACTCTTTTCCTTAAGTAATGAATCCTGTTTGGACATAGTAGACAAAGGGCAAATGTAAAAGGCAATAGTGAACATATATTACTTGCATAGATACTCAGTGACCTTTCCTCAATAAAAACTACTGTGGGAATCCATCCCTGCTTTACATATGTTTTACCTTTTCTAGGTCAATGTATTTAAACTTTGTGACAAAGAGACAGTTGAGTAACAGGTGGAATTTCTGCAATCATTACCATTCATTTTGTTGACCACCACTTAATGCTGTGAAGCAGGTTTGCCCTTTGTAAGGTGACTGAAATTAAATTTTTGACTTTTCCCTTAAGCAGCTAACCATATTTGCACTATGCCACCCACCGCACACATGGTAAAGGCAAAAAAAAGATAAAAAAGGGAAAAAACATTATGTACTCACCATAATGTCCCATCTGTGTTTCCATTTTCATTCTTCAACTGATGGGTTTGGATCCAGTCCTTCAAATCTAGTTTGTGGCAACTAAAATCTCTCAAGCTACTCCCTTACCCATAATTCACCAACCGCAAATACCTCAGATCTTGTTTGCTGACTTTAGTAGAAAGGAAATATTTGCAGTCAAATAGGAAGAAGACTACATTTGGAGCTCAATATAATGGACAGTCAAGTCCTTTAACTACTCATTCTTCCAGATGTTTACACAGGATGGAGGTTGGAGGGTGGGGAGTTGAGGAAGAATGAAAATGGACAACACAGATGGAACATTATGGTGAGTACATAACTTCTTTATCTGACGTTGTCAATGTTCATTCTATCCTCAACTGATGGGCCAGAGTCCCCAGCTGCATAAATTCCAGGGTGGACTCAAGAAAGGGTATTCCTGAAACCATTGAACCAAATGATGCTCTACCTCTGGAGACCAGATCCAATTTGTAATGAGTAATAAAAGTATGGGGAATAGCCCAAGTTGTTGCTGCTCATATATCATCCATTGACATTCTGGCTTGAAATACTGAAGAGGTGGCCATGGAGCTAGTTGAATGAGCCCATAATGGTTGTGGTAGAGTACTGCTCAATGTGTTATAAAGAAATGAAATACAATCAGTAAGCCACTTAGATAATGTAACTTTGGCAACTGGTTTTCCCAGTTTTACTTCTGTGCATGAAACAAACAATTGGTCAGTTTTTCTGATGTCTTTTTTTTCTATGTAAGTAAAAATGTAATTGTCTGTGAACATCCAATAAATGCAACATCTATTTGGCTTTCTTAGCAAATTTAGGAAAGAATACTGGTAAATTAATGGACTGGTTGATATTAGATTCTGACACCACCTTCGGAAGAAAGGATGCATTAGTCCCTAATGTAACTCTATCCTTGAGAAAAATCAGATATGGTGGTTTAGAGGACAAGGCTTGAATCTCAGAAAATCATCTGGCAGAAGTATTGGCTACCAGAAAAACTGTCTTCCAAGAAAGGAATTTAAGGTCACACATAGCTGCTGGTTTGAAGGGGGACTGAGTAAGAGCCTGCAGCACTAGATTCAGGTCCCATGGGGGAGTAGGGTCTTTAAAAAGAGGTCTTAGAAGAAAAGTGCCTTTCAAGAAGGCTTTCCTCAATTTATGAGAAGCAACAGAAGAACCATCAAAACCAATATGAAACTATGATATTGCTTTAACAGTAGATGCACTAGCTCCTTCTTTAAAAAGATATGCAAAAAATTCAAGGATGCTATGTATCAGGGTGGAAAAAGGTTCAATATTATTTGATGAGCCCAGTAAACAAACCTCTTCCATTTGTTGGAATAGAGTGTTCTGGTAGAAGGTTTATGGGAAGATAAAAATATTTGGTGGACAGGTGAAGAGAGCATAGTTTGTCAAGCTATTAATAGAATTGGAGAAGCCAAGCAGTCAGCCTGAGGTTCATTATGTCTGGATGAATCATGCCTGTTGGGTGATACAGGAGGTCTGGATTCAGATCCAGAGTACAAGGTTGGTGAAGCAAGTGAAGCCAAAGGTCGGAAAACCAAATCTGTCAAGGCCAGAAGGGTGCAACGAGGATGACTTTGCTCTTTAACATGGCAGCTTTCTGTAGGAATTTTGGAATTAGCAGAATCTGTGGATAAGCATAGAGTAAATAGGGGACAATCATGAAGTAGAGCATCCCTCAGGGATTCCCCCTGCAGAGGAATTAGGGCAAAGTAGCTGCTGCATTTGTTGTTTAGGAAGGAAGCATGTAGATCGCAGCAAGGCTGGCCTCATTGTTGGAAAAAAATTCTGTGATGTTCTTGTTAAGGGAACATTCATGAGGTAGAAGAATGTACCTGCTCAGTCTGTCTCCTATCACATTGGACTTCCCCAGAATATGCATTGCTATGAGAAAGTAGTGGTTGGATGAGATCACCCATTGCCACACTCTGAGAGCTTCTCGACACAAGGGATAGGATCTGGTCCCTCCTTGTTGATTGATGTACCAAGCTATTGACATATTGTCCATTTGAAAAGCAATTGTCCCCAAGGGGAGAGCATCCTGGAAGGCCTGCAACACTAAAAGCACTGCTCTCATCTCTAGGACATTGATGTGAAAGTTGGCCTCTTTGGGAGACCAAGTGCCTTGGACTGTTTCCCCCAGAAAATGCACCCCTCACCCTATCTGGGAAGCATCTGTAGTCACTATGGCCTTGGCCTGAGGGGGAATAAATGAATGACCTTGTAGAACCTGATCTGATTGAATTCACCATCTGAGATATTTCTTGCATGTCTGAGTGATTCATATCTGATAAGACATGGGTTGATAAAGAACTGACCATTGTGTGGCTAACAGCCACTGAAGTATTCTCATGTAAAATATGGCCAAAGGTACTAAAGTTATCATCACTGCCATTGACCCCAGAGCTTGAAGGAACAGGCAGGCTAAAATCTTGGTATTGCAGATTATCTTTCTGTCCTGTGGTCTTATGGTCTGAACTCTTGAGGGTGGTAGTGAAGCTACAGTTGACTTTGTGTTGAGAATTGTTTCTATGAATTCTAAGTCTAAGTTGGTTCTAGTTGGGACTTTTTGTAGTTTATGGTTATCCCCAGAAGACAGCAAATCTGGAGAATCTGGTCTGTTGCCCTTATCAAATGATATGGAAACACCTAGAATCCTTGCAGTTTCAAGTGAGCTGCTACTATTGCCATGTACTTGGTAAACACCACGGGGGCTGTGGTGAGACCAAAGGGCAGAACTCTGAATTGGTAGTGACTGGCTCCCAGCTGGAAGTATAAATACCTCCAGGATCATCTGATCATCTTTATAGACAGTACGTATCCTAAAGGTCTATTGAGCACATCCAGTCATCTTTGCTCTGAAATGTGAGAAAGAAATAAACCATGACAATCCAAAACTTGATTCGTTGAACTGAGTTGTTTAAGATGCTGAGATCCAAAATTGGTCTCCAGTCACCTGTTTTCTTTGGCACAAAAAAGAACCTTGAGTACGTTTAGGATTCATTCTGGTCTGGTGGAACCTCTTGTATGACTCTTTTTTTTTTCTAGTAGCTTTTGAATTTGAATTGCTGCATGTTCCCTCTGATTGGGTGGAACATCAGGGATTTTTCATAAGTTTGGAGGAGGAAGGGAAAAAGGAATTATATAACCTCTAGAAATAATCCTCTGCACCCAAGTATCTTTTGTTAAATCTAGTCAGGCTCTCTGGTGCAGGAATAAACATGTCTCAACTACCTCCAAAGGTAGGCAACTGGTCCTCTGTTCAGCAGCGCTGGTAGGGTCTTTCAAAGAAAATTTCTTTGGGACTCTGGTTTTGTGGGCCACCTCTGCCATGTGGACATCATCATCCATTAGAGTTCCCTCCTCTGCCCCGGGGGAATCTCCTCCACATGTGTCCTGGAACAGACCCTGAGACTTCTTGAACAACATCTTTTGACTGCCTTATTGATTCCAGGAAAAGGATCTTTGAGGGGTCAAAAAACATATGCCCATGGCAGACAGGGTCTTCCTATCCTTTTCACACCTGTGTCATTTACCTTGTGGACAAACAAAGATGTGCTGTCAAAGGGAGCACTGACACAGACTTGAAGGGCTCTATAAAATCACATAAACACATCCAGGCATGCGTCTTATTGGAAATGCCTGGACCCACTGCCCTTGAGGTACCTTCAGCTACATGCAAAACCAACCTCAAGAAAGAATTGGAAATGGATTGCAGGCTAGCCACCTGAAAAGCCATAGATGACTGAACTTCATAAGAAATGGCTCCTGAGCGGGTATTTGACAACTCCTTAATCAAATCCCTCTGAAGTCTTGTAAAATGTGTCAAATAATTCTGTGACCTTAAAACAAAGGTTGCTGAAGTATAGAAACACTTCCCTAACCTGTCCATCACCTGAGACTCCCTCTGGAAGGATGGAGAGTGAAACTCTCCTCAGCAAGCTCCATTTTAGTGGCTGCCATTATGACCATTTCATCAATGGACACCCCTTTCCCTCAAAACTGCTTGTCTACAGGTGATGCCATAATCTTATCTACTCTCTGAGGTATAGGGCCAATGGTGTCAGGTTCCTTCTATGGCAACTGAGAGATCAGCTCAACAAGCTCATCAGTGGGTGGAGTCATGCAGAATGTAGATGGGCCAGTACCAAATGCGTACAGGAATATGGACTACTTTGATGAAGGGTTGCTGGGCATCCAGCCAACTCTCTGCTTAAGGATTTCTAGGATGTCTCCAAATGACACATTTTCAGGAGGTGATTGTGGAGACCATTCACCATCATTGAAAGCTGTATCTTCTGTGATAGACTACTCCGGTGAGTCCCAGTGCTTTCTCTTGCATGTCTTCTTCTTAGGAACCTCTTCCATGGGATATTCTGGAGAGGTATCAGAAGAAGAAATCAAAATTCCATGCGGGGAAGCCTGGGGTCTTGGTATTGGCTGTCCCTGCGGAAAGACTTGGTGAGACTTTGAGCACTGAGATGTCAGGGTTGAAGATTTAGAATCCAAGGTGGTTGGATCCATTCTTTGTACCAAGGCAGAAAAGCTCTCTTTACAGCCTCAAAGGCAAATTTCCCAGGAGAAAGAGAATACCTCGGAACCAAAATGCCAAGCTTTTGGACCACAGCCCTTCCCCACTCTGAGGACAAAATCACTGAGGTGGAAGCCGTAGTTGAGCTATCCAATGCCGAGGCTCCAAGGTGTAGAGATGAATCCAAAAGAATTGCAGTTGACTGCAACACCTTGGATCCAACAGGGAAGCTTCAGTTCCGAGAACTCTCTGGATCCAATTGGATTGAAGCACTCAGAGTAAGCTTCAGATCCTAGAATAAGGTAATCCTCATATCCGAGACAGACAGATCTAGTCGACTCTGAAACCACTGAAAGAGTCGGAGGAAGAATTTGTAGTGGGGCTGTAACATTACAACAGACCTCCTGACTCAGAGTGGTAGGAGCTGAAGGGACACCCATCGGACCCTGAACCAAGATAATTTTTTTCACCACTCTTTCCACATCTTCTTCTGTAATACCTTAGAGGGAACTGGATCCTTTGAAGGTGATACCTGGTGCTTGGCATTACAATAAAAGTAGAAGGACTAGCTATAGCAGGATCCAATGAAGATTGCCTTGGATAGGTGGTAGTGAGATCAGTCAATTTTAGTTTCTTTGAATCAAAAGACATCAGATGAAACAATTTCACCTTTTTTGGATCTGAGGGTGAAGTCGGATCTCTTTTTGATCTTTGTCTAGAAGACTCCAAAGATGAAGAGGAAGACTTCAAAGACCTTGATTTTGCCTGTCTTGACTTTAATTTGGGGGATTTTTCTCCAGATATAGCCTCCTCGAATGAAGAGTGTAAGAGTCCTTTCAGACTCAACCTATTTTTCCTCTCGACCAGAGCCATGGGGTTGAGCCCATGGCTTATCAAGCAGTCGACCTGCAAATGAAGAGGCCCTAAGCAATATACACATAATGTGTGGGAATCCAATAATGGAAGCTTATGCCAACACTTTATACACTTTTTAAAGCCCACAGGTCCTTTTTCTGTCATATTTCAAAAAAGTAATAGATAGATGAGAAAAAAAATTCTATTATTACTAGATTTAAACTTTTTTTTTTGGAAGACAGAAAGAAAAAGAAAAACTACCAACAATGGTAGATAAGACCTACCATTAAAGTAGGAAATGGCAGGTAACAGGTCAGAGGAAAAATACTAACAATAGTATTAAAGAAATATGAAATAAAATGAAATAAAATAAGGTTCAGCTGCTATCCAAAGGTCCTGATTCCAGAAAAGAAACCAAACAATAGCAAAAATACAGGACAAGACCACCACTACGATGCACATAAGATACCAAGGTTTTTATTGTATTCAAAAATAAGCGCTTTCACATGCCAAACGCTGCACGCTTCATCAGATTTCATTTTACTAATCAATAAAGCAGTCTTTAAATATGCTGACCAATTACACTTAATTAAAATCAATCAAGTAATCCATTTGAATCAAACAGGTAGTCATGGTGACTATTTCAATGCTATTAGCTCAAGTCATTCATAGTAACCACTATACCGAAAGACCTAAAATCCTACAAAGCAATGACTTTTATACAATATAATATATATGACAAAATATATAAATGTATATATGAATATATACATAAAAATAAAAATATAAATATGCATATGCAAGTGTATAAAGGAAGAAAAATATATATATAAAATATCTGTGTAGACATAAAAATATTTATAAAGTCATAAATAATGAATTCATGAAAAAGTGACAAAACTCATGGAGACAAGAATGATAAAAATAATAAAAATGATAAAAAATGTATACATAATTCTTATCATATGTCTAGAAGCTTCCTAATATTTACGTGCAATTAATGCTGGCTTTATACTGATAAATTGATTTAAACCAGGTTCTACATGCGCTCGCAATTTAAAGATCCAGCACAATTCAATAGATTCTAAATAATTCTTGTTGTTCCCCCCTCTCTTATTTTTGATTATTAACTGTAATACTCTAAACTCAAAAATATGATCTTTAAAACTACTTATATGTTTCGCTAATGCATTCTGTTGATTATTTCTCCTTATATCATATATGTGATTATACATCCTGTCTTTTAATTTCCTGGAAGTCATCCCTACGTAAAACGCTGAACAGCATACGCAAGTTGCTAGATATATAAGATTTTCATCTTCGCAATTAGCATAGAATTTAGGTTTAAATCTATAATTAATAGTGGGATGAGTAAAATCTTGTTTCTTCGAAATGAATTTACACATATTACATTTATTGCAGGAATAGGTACCTAACCTGTCATAGTGCCGGATGATATTACTGTTGAGTTCATTATGGTAATGTTCAGTACACAAAATCCTTCTTAAATTCTTACTATTTCTGTAAGTAAAAGTAGGGGTATTCCCTACTATAGTCTGAATCTTGGCGTCAACAATAAGTACCTGCCAATTCTTTTTAATGATATACATAATATTTTATTATTATATTATATATATTATTATGATATATATTAATATATATCATATTAAAGAAATATGTAAAGTAACTTAAAGGTAAGGGAAATAGTAATCGCTAATAAAGTTGAAGGAAAATAAAAACATTTAACTTATCTTTGAAAATGCTCCAGAGTAACTGGCAGACCACATCTTTTACTGAAAGTGATAAACAAGATCTGGGGTACTTGGGTTGGTGCATTATGGGTAAGGGAGAAGCTTGTGAGTATTTGGTTGCTGTGAGCTTTAGCAGTGGCCAAGTCAGATCCGAAGGATTGGATCCAAACCCATCAGTTAAGGACAGAATGAAAATTGACAACATCAGATCAAAGGTTAAACAATTAGATATCTCTGGATTTGAACCTTCAGACTATTGCACTTACACAATGCAGTTGCAGTGGTTATCTCTGTTTGGCATAGACACTGCTTTGCAATACCAATCAAATCATGTACATACAGGTAGTTCACAGTTCATGTCCAGTACTAACAGTTCATACAGATAGATATTCTCAGTTGGTTGTACATGTGTGGCTAATATATTTAGTGCAATGAGTATTCACAAAATTATTTATGAATATGTCTGCAAAAATGCAGCTTTGTCTTCTTTTTGTATTTTGGTCATACTTCCCTTATCTCTGCTTTGCTATCAGACATTCATTATGTAGTGCATTTCCTATAATTTTTGTTTTAAGGTGTAGTACAAATACATAAGAAGGAAGAATAACTATCAGCAAAGGCAGTAGATCTGTACTGTTATGGTCAAAAAGTGAAATATATGTGGCATTTGGTTTTCTTTAAAAGCTCACTGTAGTTAGTTCCACAAGTAAGTGTATCCACACTAACACACCCCACTTCAGGAACGGGTGTCTGAATTGCTGTTATGTTTTGCTTCACTCAGAATAATCATTCACAGTTGCAAGCCATTAGCACCTAAACATGGTGTGTAGAGGCTACACTATGTTTACATTTACTACACCAGGTCAAAAGTTTGGTATTCAGCAATTCTAATGTGTTCACGCCTCATTTGCATCTGCACCTTGCTTAGAGGGCTGAATCTACACTATAAAAAGTTCAATTTGTAGCTTAGGAACTTGAAGGTGATGAGACTTGTTGTCAGACATAACAGAAGATTGATATTTCTTTGAAGGAGATTTCTCTGCATTTTGCTGAAGTATGTTTCTATTATTCAAGAACATTTAAAAGTATAACCTTTTAGAAATGTATTTATATAGCCAGTAGAAAAAGGAAGGTTGATCTGTATGCACTTCTTATACTTCATTGTTGGCACAGGCAGTTTTTGCAGGACTTTACATTTCAGAGATAGGCCATGCTTACAGCACAAGTATGTTTTAGTACATGATGGTAGAGTGGCGCAGTGGTAGCATTGCTGTCTTACAGCAAAAGATTCTCTGGTTTGATTCTTAGCTGGAGTGTCTTCTATGTGGAGTCTGCATGTTCTTATTGTGTTTGTGTGGGTTTTCTCTGGATACACCTGTTTCCTCCCACATTACAAAGACATGCATCTGGAGTGTTTCTCTTTGGGCCTATCCTGAAAATTGGTTTTGTTCCAAGTTGAACTTTCCCAGTAAACAAATGTTAAATAAATAAAATGTTCTTACCATTTGGTTTTGTCAATTTCACATAGGCTTGGAGAGAACTGTAATTTTGTTTTCATCCAATGCAGGGAGTTGTACGTGTGACTGACAGTGGTGTTGGGCTTCTCAGATGCCACAAGGCAATCTTCATAGCAATGGTGGGCACAGTGAAAATTGACTGGCTTTCCTAACTTGCATTCTTGACAATTTTGGAAAGATAACTATTATCTAATAATCAATGACATAACTGCAAGCTTGAGTATAGGAATGTTGACAGAATGGATGTTTGTCGAGACCTTTACATTTGTATTGGAGGGTGGTGGGGTGCAACCTACCATTCTATTTAAATAAATGAAAATTGTGTTTCAAGTCCTTCATTGTTGTCAGTGGGTACACAGCCTCAAATTAATTTTGGAAAACATAAAACATTATTTATGTGCTGTTCTTGCATTTGGACAAACCTTTGCATTTATGTTAGAGGGTGGGGGGGGGCACCTACCATTCTGTTGTCCTAAATAAGAAGAGTGTTTGAAATGCTTTATGTTGACAGTGGATATATAGCCTGATTGTTTCCTGAAAAAAAAATATTACTTATGTTCTATTAATTGTTTTTGTCCTTCTCTGTTTTATGTCACATAAGATTATGGCACCCAAGTCAGCAAATCCATGAAAACAACCTTTTAGTGGGGCTGAAAATGAAGTCATCATCCAGACTCTGAGGCACCGTGGAACCTTCCTACTTGAGAGAGGCCAGGGAGATATGACTGGCAGAAAGGACATTTGGAACCAGGCAGTCACTGATGTCAATGTAATTGGTGGTCCCGGTTGCAATTATGTTCAGGTGCAGCATCACTGACATGATTTTGTCATCAAGGAGGAGGGCAGCTGCAGTTGCCAGAGAATAGCTGGTTGCAGAGGGTGGTCCTACTGAGCCAACACTTTCATCAATTCAAGGACCAAGAGAACCAAACACCACTAGGGTATGACAACAGAACTGAGTTTTTCAAACTCACTTACAGTGTAGGGTTTGATGGACTCCTGAATATGCTAGGCTTGGAAACAACAGCTGTTGAGGGCCAGTCATTGTGGACATATTTTCTGGAGCATTGTGATGCCTATGCACTGGCCCAGCAATCAATGAGCCTCAATCCTATCCTCATCACTAACACCAGTGAGGCATGTCCATATAGGGAAAGGATAATAAATACACACACAGTAAAGTACAATTTCTCTTAAGAGCACACAGAGATCACAGTCAGTCTGGGGCTGGTCTCTCCCTTTCTCTCTAGATCCCCAATAAGACTCCACACTGGCACAGTTATAGGGTCCAGATCTCAGCCTAGTGGGCAAGCTAAATCCTCCAGCACCATCTCTGTCCAACCAGTGCTTCGTGTCCCTACCCAAGTAGCTGACACACACACACACACACACACACACACACACACACACACACACACACACACACACACACACACGCACACACACACAAACACTTTGAGATAAGACTTATATGCAACCACACAGACACTTCTGGGGAAGGCTGGCACAGATTTTCCAGCTGTGCCCCCTTTCTGCCCAGACTATACGGTAGTAAAAGCTGCCACCACCCACTAATATTTTTCAGCTACTTAAAGGCCCTTATTAAAAGGTGTCCAATTATTACTGTGCAATATTATTATCCAAATGGTAAGTGTGACTGAACAGCAAAGCTTACTGGAGTGACTTAGTACAGTATCACTATATACATGCAATGTACTCTTAGAGATTACATTATCTCTACACAAAACAGCCGCAGTTGAAAGGTTTAAACATATTTAATAATAAATAATAAAAACACAAGACAATATTTCTTATGACACAGTGCTATTCAAGAGTTCAGATATAACAGAGAAATACTGAAAATAATACCGTAGAAAAGTTCTGACATCACAGAAAAACAAATTAGTCTAATCTTCCTACTCTCTAGCTATATCTAAGAGAAAACACAGTTCTAAAATCCTACTTACATAAAGACACAGACAGAGTGCTGGTGAGTTGGATATTCTCAAGACAAATGCTCTAATGCTCTCATTCTTTCTGTCCTTAAATTGATAACACAGTACCACTGATTCATTTCAGATTACATCATTTCTTTCTGGTTCCCAGATAAACAGACTCTCAAAGGTTAATAGCCCCTTTGATCTTGCAGCTGGTCAGAAACCAGAGCAATAAAAGAAATTATACATGCAAATTGTAGCCATTACCTCTGGCCTCAAAACAATAGACAGAAGTAGAATTCCTTTATCCAGACATATTTTGACATCAAAGCATTGACTTGTCAGCTTTGTTACAGCTGAGTGCACTGTTGTTACATTTTTGCAGTTCCACATTTAACACCATTTTTTTCCATTTGAGAGAACAACCTGTGACTTATATTAATAGGGTCTATATTATATATGTCAAAGGAAAAACTTCAAAGACCAATACACGTAAGGTTCAGGTTAAGGCACTTTAATTCTTGCGGCAAGGAGACAAAAACATGCATGCAAAAATACAGAGTTTGTCTAACTAAAATCAGGAAGTGAAGCCATTCTTATACTATTCTTACAAGACATTACCTACTGAAGCTGACGTAGTAAATCACAAGTTTACAATATTGTTTTTCACAGCAGATGTTGCTCATGATTTTCTGCTGACATGACATAACATTTCTAGATTCATGAGAAAACTTTGGAAAAATAACATGGCCTTGGAGACCAGCAGCTAGTTGCAATTATTTCTACAGTGCTGTGTTACATTTCAAGGTACTCTGCTCATTCGAGCACAAAGCAATCACAGATTATAGTTCATATTCTTCAAGCGGTTTTTGTTCTACTTTATCTATCCTTCCTGCAGCTGTGTATGTTCTCATAACACAGACAGGGCTAATTGTCTAAGTTTAATAACATTATAGAAAGCAGTATTGTTCTATTCATTATTTCCTAACCAAGCAGAAAATCATCTGCTTCTCAGTACATTTCCTAAGACATAAACAAGATTATAGCTGTGCTGACAAAAATACAAGGTCAGAAAGCATTTGCCATTAACATAGATTTGTTCAACATAAAGCAGAATAAATGTATTAACCCTTTTGGGCTTCTAAAAAGCACTAATACACACATACTAATACATATTTTTATAACAATATACTTGAAGTTTCAAAACTTCGAACCTCATATGATCAACACCATATGAGCGAAGTTTGAAACATTGAATATATAATAAAAAATTAAAAAAAAAGAAAAACTTACCTAAATGCACTGAGCAGGGGGGCAAGCCCCACACCCCTGCTACTTAAATATATCAACTTTGAGATCACACTTCAGTGCAGAAAAAGGAAATTTTCCCATTCTGCGCTGTACGAAGCCATTAGTTTTAACCTTTGAACTTGTAAAAGTTTGATCATATGGTGTCGACCATGTGACATTCGAACTTTTACAAGTTTGAGGTTATAATAGGAACCCTATTAATATTTACAAATGACAGAATTATGTACTGAATTCTATGTGGCTAAGCTGGCACCCTTCACCTATCTTTACAAGCACTTTATCACAAATTTTGCCCTCTGTCGTAGAGTCTGTGAATTGCATTTCTCCACTTGTTACTGTTTGGTTTCATTTGTTTCCATTTAAAGTTAATACTCTCTCATTATTAAGGCCATCATATTAGATTTGGATTTTTTTTTGCCCATGGCGTATGTATACAAGGTTTTGTCATCAAGCTGAGTCATAATTTCTTACCTAATAATTCAGTGTTCCTTTTGCTTATCTTATTAACAATACAGCCATAACTAGCAATTTTGGTGCCCTGCGTTGTTTACTGATTTGCTGCCCACTTCAACTTCAAGTTGTGGAATGAAAAATGCATTCTACATTCTAGAAAAATAAAAAAAATAAAAAGGGCTTCATGTTCTTTTCTTTTTTAAAATTTTAAAATAGTAAAATAGTAAACGGCTTGCCTGTATACCATACAAAAAGTGTTAAAGCATTGTCTGCAACTGCAGTACTGTCATTCAGTTCTGAATCTCTGTAGTGAACTAATCGTCATCTGCCAATCATGCGCCTTAACACTTTTTAATCAGGGTGGCTGCCCTTTTTGCCACCACTAACTAGGCCTCTGATTCTTTGATTAACAATTTTCATAAAACTGATTATGTGGTTTGTTCTTTCAAGATTTCCTTTCATAGGTTCATTGGTACTTACTAGGCTACGTGAGTCTAGCCTTACATTGCTATGATAGTTTTTCATCCTTATATTTTGCATATAAATAACCTAGAGATGGGCAGAACAAGGAAATGTTGGGACATTTAGTTGCTGACCCTATCCATTAGGAACATATGTGCTAAATCAGGGTTGAATTAGCAGTTTCCCAACCATCAATCCCAAGTACATTTAAGTAGAGTAAGAGACATACTTCACTTTATGTGGAGTGGAAGATGGTTCTATAGAAGAAGTATTCTCTGTGATACATATCGATCTTTCCTTTAATGTCTAGATAACCTAGACATATATTTAGCTTCAGACTGTTTTACTGTAAGATGGCAACGTGGCACTGTTGTTAGCATTGTTGCCATTACAGCTTTAGACTCTCCACTTTAGGACTGAGATGTGGTGCCTTCTTTAATGAGTCTGCATGTCTCCTGTATGCAGAGCTGCTCCTTTTTCCTACCATAACCAAAAGACATTCAGTTGGTGAATTTGGTAATTTTCAAAACTGTCTGTATTGGCAGGTGAGAAATTAGTTGCCATAATGACTAAGGTCTTTCTCCCATGCACAAGGTGTGAGGTTCAGTCCTGACCTCTGGCCACTGCCTGTATGGACTTTTCCATGAATCTCTCTGGGACTCCTCTCATCTCACAAAACCATGTGGAGTTTTTCCACCTTAAAGAAACTCAAGGCAAAGACAGAAAGACAAAGAAGATAGTCAGACACCCTGCATAAGGGATGCCAATAACAACCGATGCACCAGGCCACAGGAACTCAAGGCAGATGTAAGAAGCACTTTCAGCAGCTTCTGAATGAAGAAAACCACAGAAGCTGAACTGCCAAAGACAGTCTGTGATGAAAGAAGAGAAGAAGCCCACCCTAAAAGAAGTATGAACTGGACTAAGGAAAATGAAGTCAAGGAAAGTGGCAGGCTGAGATAAAGTCACAGCAGATATGATCAAGAAGTCAGATGGGATATGGCAGAAGTGGCTTCTGAGGGTACTCATAGCAGTATGAAGAGAAAGGTGTTTCTGAGATCACTGGGGAATAACCTTACTAGTGCCAGTGTACAGGAGCAAAGGGGAAACCCACAACTGCAGGCAATGCAAAGGTATCAAACTCCTGCCACATTGCATGAAAGTTCTGGAGAGTGTGATTGATAAACAAATATGCAAAGTAATTGAAAATAAGTTAGGAGATGAACAGTTTGGATTCAGATCAGGATGCAGCACAACTGACCCGATGTTTGCAGTGTGACATATACTTGAAGAAAAAGCTAGAGATGAGGAAATAGTCCAGCTGGGCATTGCTTGAGTTAGAGAACGTAAATGACAAGTTCACAAGAAAGCTGATTTGTGCAGTCCTACAGTGGTTTGAAGGATGAGAAACATCGCTAGAATTAGCTATGTACAAGGACCCAATGACTCAAGTATGAATAGTGTTTGGTATCACAGAGGGGTTCCCATTGGGAGTGAGTGCACATCAGAGTTCATCTTTGAACCCACAACTGTTCATACGTGTGATGGACTACATCAGCAAACAAGCTGGAGGGGCAGATCACATAGTTGCTATATGTAAACAATGCGGCATTCCAGGCAGACTCTGAGCAAGAATTTTAACAAAGGATAGGGAAATAGAATGCAATGGAATAAAATGGGATAACACTGAGTACAGGAAAGGCAGCTGTAATGGCAGTAAATGTGGGAAATCAGATGAAGCTGAAAATTGAGATAGAAAGGCAAATAGTGGAACAAGTTAATAGCTTTGGGTATTTGGAAGGGGTGATGGAAGAGAAGAAAAGCCTGAAGGAGGAGGAGGATAAAGACAAAATCAGAAGGGTTGCAGCCAACTGGCATAGAGTATCAGGTACAATGTATGACAGAAGAATGCAAAAGAAGCTCAAACGTAAGGTGTATAGAACAGTGGTGCAACCAGTAGTACTGTATGGTACAGAAACTTGGGCCATAAAGGCCGACAGGTTGAGGAATCTAGAGGTGTTGGAAATGAAGTGTCTGAGACAGATGGTTCACACTGTGTGACAGATGAAGAAATTAAGACATCAGAGCAGAAGCCAAAGTAGCTCCAGTTGTAGGGAAGGTTAAAAACAGAGTACAGCAGTTTGAGCATATGTGCAGAAAATCAGAAGACAATCTGGTGAAAAAAAATGTAGGATAGACAGGAAGAAGGAAAGAGAAAATGAGGGCATCTAGCAAATAGATGGATGGATTGTGTCAGAGAAGACTTGTGACAGTCAGGCATGACTGTTGAAGAAAGTAGGAGAGTGTTATTGAATTGAATGGAATGTGACAGCTGACATGACACCCCTCCCTTGTGTAGAAAATGGAAAAAGGAGATTGATGATGATGATGCCTATAGGCATGGATGAGTGTGTGTGTGTGTGTGTGTGTGTGTGTGTGTGTGTGTGTGTGTGTGTGTGTGTGTGTGTGTGTGTGTGTGTGTGCGTGTGTAAATGTTTGAGATTTTTATTTTTAGTAATATATATATATATATATATATATATATATATATATATATATATATATCTTTGCATTTTAATTTTTGATCTGCGCAGTGCCTGAGAAGTTTAGAATTATATGTTGTGTGTATATACATTTTAAAGTTTTCTATATTCTGGTCAGGATGGTTGGGATTTATTCATACATTTATACATTTATTTTATTTTATTGAATTCAATTCATGTGCCTGTGACTTGATTTGGAATAGTTTTATAAATATTTTCACTGGTTTGAGAAGTTTGGAATAATGTATGTTAAGAAAGAGTTATTTTAGAGCATCGCATTTTATGGTTAAGATAATTTCATGGTTAAGATACCTTTAATGATTTCAGATATTTACATTTTTAATTGATTTGTTTTTGGCGCCATTCTAGGATGAAGTATTCAAGAAATTATAAATACAAGCGCCTATGTGAGTGGTGAACTGTTTCTGAAGAAGTTCTGCAATTTAGCGGAACGAAAAACGTGGTGTATTTTTGCGTTTAAAGTTTAAATAAACGGTGTTAGTTGGAAGGCATCATTTGTGGCATTTTGTGACAGTTTGGTTATTCTTTTTCGAGTGCTTTTTGGAGTTCTTTATGCCATGGCGGATGTTTCATTCCAGACCACACCGGAGATTCTTAGGAACGAGACTGTTAATACTGTTAACACAACAAAAGATAACAGCATGAATGAAGGAGACACAGTCGGTAAATTGACAATGCTCATCCAGCTTCTTTCACAGAAAGTGGAGTCTATCAGTGAAAAATTAGAATGAGTCGTGTCATCGCAACAGGCGCAACAGGACCGAATGGTTAACACTCAAACGTATGCACGAACTTTAGCGGGATCTAATCGAATAGAAGAGCAGGACCGAAGGGTTAATGATGAGAGAGTGGAGTCCAATATACCAATGGCAATGAATGGAATACAACAAAGAATAGTATTTCAGCAGCAATCAGGTACTGTGTTTAATTCTGATATGAATCAGACCAATGATCATAATGAATTAAGACCTTATGTGTCTAATGTAGTAGGTTGTAATACTAATGGTCAAAACAGCACTAATATCATACCAATAGTGCTACCAACAAATATAAATATGAATAATACAAACCAAAATAATAGCAGAGAAAATACGCAAATGCCGAATTTAAAAGACTGGCTCATATCACCTATTGGTTTATGTAGAACTAAACGTAATGAACAAGTTTTGAATAATACACAAAATAATACAGTTTTATCAGATGTGTTAAATGAACTGGACACACATATGTTAAAGCACAAGAAGTTAAATTTGGAAATAGAATATTTCCAACAATGTCTAAGAGAAGAAATTGTGCCTAAAGGACTAAAAAGCTGGCGATATCCAACTGGCTTAATAATAGGATCTGATTTTCATAAAGATCTTATTAACGTGTTTAATCAGCATGGTTTCCAACTGATGCAGATTATGATCAAATATTATTCATTTACAATAAAAGAGCTAGAAGAGAAAATAGAGAATTTGGATAGTATAATTAAGCAACATGCTGATTTTTTGAGATACAAATACGAATACCTACGAGTGTTCCAAAGTATAGAACAACATATTGAGAAAATGAGAATAACGAAAATTAAAAAGTTAGAAAGAGATAGAATGCAATATGAAAAAAATCTGGCATACCCGTTGCCCCCACCTAATCAAACTTGGTCTCACAAGACTCTGACTAATTCGTTACAGAACATGGGAGATGATAATACTAACTTTAATAATGCTTCAGCAGTGTCTAATGCTAACAGTTCAACTTTTGGCTCAAATCCAGAAGCTGATTTAACGGAGCAAGAAGAAAACCGAAATGAGAATATCCAATTAAGGCGAAGTGAACGTCTAAGAGAGGGTCACAAAAATAACAATAACAATCCAGGAACTTCAGGAAATGACATACAAATGAATAAAAGGAATAATAATCAGGGTTTTCAGAATGCCCCGAGAAGGAGGCAATGGAACAACAAGAAAAGAAATCAGAACAGAAGATGACAGAGGAGAACAGTTTATGTGAAGGACTAAAAATAATTACTAATAGTCAAAATGACTTTATTGTATATAATTTTTCCTCCTTCCAAGTATCACAAGCTCTATTCGATATTTTATCTAAGGGTCTAACATTTGTACCTTCCTGTAGGATGAATTTGGCAAATACCATCTGCAACCTTAAACTTTTTGTTAGGAAATTGAATTTTAGAACACTATTTGGAGGACAAGACGGAACTAATAATGAATTTAGGGTCGCAAGTTGCTACAATCCACCTCTTCATAATATACTTTCTAGTTTTGAAAGAATTTGCGAAATAGACCTTAGAGAACTAAATAAGAAGAAAAAAATCCCATTTACAGATAATTTAAATGAAGACGAAAGACAAAGTCTTGATTGTTTTTTAAAGGCAATATACGTATAATGAATCCCGATAAGGGAGGGGGTTTAGTTTTTATGGATATGCCAGATTATTTAAAACATATAAAGGATATCTTGTCAACAGACACATATGAACTAGCATCATGTAACGAATACAATAAAGCTAATCAATTTATTAAAAGTTTAATTAATGAATTATTTATTGAAGCCAGAATTGATGCCCATTTGTTTAATTATTTGATTATAATAGCACCTAAGGCACCTTGTATTTTTGGAGTGCCCAAGATTCATAAAAATTTACAAAATCCTCCATTTAGACCAATAGTGGATGGAAGAAATTCTTCCACATATGCATGCGCTAAATTTGTGGACTCCATCTTGAAGAAATATGTAAAATTGGAAAAATGGATTTTAAAAGACTCTTGGTCATTTTTAGGAAGGTTGAATACAGTTTCATTTAAAGAAAATTATAATTTTCTGACTATAGACGTAAAAGAATTATATTCTAGCATTCCACATACTCAAGGAATTGAATGGGTTACTGCAAGAATGTGGCAACAACATGCCCCAGAATCAGAGATATCCCTAATTCAGGAACTTTTAGATATAATTCTATCATATAATTTTATAATTTTTGAAAAGCAATATTATATTCAAAAGAAAGGGGTGGCAATGGGATCACCATGTGGTGCTAGTTATGCAAACTTAGTAATGTCATTTTGGGAAAACACATATCTTTTTCCCAATAGCTCATTTCAAAATATGGTGAAATTTTATGTAAGGTTTATTGATGATATATTTCTGATAATAGAAGGATGTGCAGAAATGGCATCAAATTTGGTCAATGAAATGAATGACACGACCGATTTTCTAAACTTCACATTTAATTTTGATATGACATCAATTTCTTATTTAGATGTACTGTTGATAAAAAACTATGTAAAACAACAGTATGAAGCTAGCATTTATAGAAAACCAACATATTCTAATAAGTTTTTTGCATTTTTCTAGCTCGCACCCCTTACACCAAAAACGTTCAGTGTTAAAAGGTCAATTTGTTAGAACAGCGAGAATGGTAACAACAGATCAAAAATTTCAAACTGAATGTATTGTTTTAAGACATATGTTTCTGAACAGGGCATATCCAGAAGACCTTATATAAAAAATAATGGCAGAAGTGACATTTAAAAGAATGAATGGGTTTTATACCGCAATTCTAAAAGATAAAACAGAAATACTTACTAGTGGATTAAATGAATATGATCTTGTACCTTATAATCAGGCACCAAATAATTTGCAGAATGTTTTAAGTAATGAATTTAGTTTGGCATGCATTTTTAACTTTTGCTCTGATTATATGTAGATAAAGGAGATCATTTTTTAAAAACTGGGTCCTGATTAATGGAGATAATACTATGGGCCCCGATTTTCAAACAAAGCCAAAAATAGTGTGGAGAAGGGCTATTAGTTTTAAACAAATGTTTCAAAAACAAAAATACCCCTATACAAAAAACGTAGGAATGACACAATGTGGGAATTGTTCAATTTGTCATACAGTAGAGATAGGTAAAAGTATGGAGGTAAATGGGTATAAAATTAACATTACAAGGGAATTTAACTGTATAACAAAAGGGGTCGTATATTTGGCCCAATGTCAGGCCTGTCCATGTTTCTAGGTCGGGAAGACGGATAGAAAATTTAAAGAGAGAGTTTTGGAGCATTTAAGATGCATTAATCAATTTAAAGAAGAAAACGCTTTAGCAAGACACATAATAATGTTCCCTGACCATAAATTCAAGTTTAAAATAATACAACAAGTGAATCAAGACGAAAGAGGTGGACCTCTATCCCTATTGCTTGAAAAAATTGAATTATTATGGCAGATTAGATTAAATGCATATATGTACCCGGGCTTAAATGATAAATGTAATATAATGTGTCTGCTAAAACTAAAAAGTCAAATGAGATAAAGATTGTTCAATATAATTTTAATATAAATTTAAAAATTCCTTTTCTTCATATACATATACACATATATATATGTATATAATAATATATACATAATTATATGTTTAATGAGTAATTTCACTATATTGTATTTATAAGTAGTAATCATAAATTATAAAATTGGTTGCCTAAAAGGCATTTTATGATGATTGGTTATGAATTAATCAATTTTATTTATTTGAAATTAAATGTAAATAAATATATTATTTATGAATTTATGAATTAATGAGTTGCATGTGCGTGTGTGTGTGTGTGTGTGTGTGTGTGTGTGTGTGTGTGTGTGTGTGTGTGTCTTCGTATGTGCTTCTCTCTATATACATAGGTGTGTATATACAATGTATGTACACACATACATATGTGGACATCTAATGTGTATAAACACACACACATATACTGACATACTCATATATTTTATATTTTATATTTTATATTTCATATTTCATATTTAATATATATGCATACATACTTTTTAATAAAATACATTATAAATAATTTCCAATAAAACATATTGCTTATATATGTGCATGATTTTAAATACACACATTTTAACATGCACATATATATATATATATATATATATGTATGCACTTTTAAGATTATAAATGTTTGAGATTTTTATTTTTAGTAATATATATATATATATATATCTTTGCATTTTAATTTTTGATCTGCGCAGTGCCTGAGAAGTTTAGAATTATATGTTGTGTGTATATACATTTTAAAGTTTTGTATATTCTGGTCAGAATGGTTGGGATTTATTCATACATTTATACATTTATTTTATTTTATTGAATTCAATTCATGTGCCTGTGACTTGATTTGGAATAGTTTTATAAATATTTTCACTGGTTTGAGAAGTTTGGAATAATGTATGTTAAGAAAGAGTTATTTTAGAGCATCGCATTTTATGGTTAAGATAATTTCATGGTTAAGATACCTTTAATGATTTCAAATATTTAAATTTTTAATTGATTTGTTTTTGGCGCCATTCTAGGATGAAGTATTCAAGAAATTATAAATACAAGCGCCTATGTGAGTGGTGAACTGTTTCTGAAGAAGTTCTGCAATTTAGCGGAACGAAAAACGTGGTGTATTTTTGCGTTTAAAGTTTAAATAAACGGTGTTAGTTGGAAGGCATCATTTGTGGCATTTTGTGACAGTTTGGGTACACTCCAAGATAGTCAGGGAGCTAGTTTGCCTTACATCCAAAGGAAGTCTATTCCATAAAAGAGGGATTCACTGTGATATATCTCTATCTCACCAGCTGACCCTTTTTGTATTTCAATAGAAGTTAAGCTCTCTTGAGTGGGTGTTGAGGGTGTTATTAGTTTGCAGATGTGCAGGAGGTCAATAAGACTGGATCCTTTGAGGGTCTATTAGCTAGACAGAGGTCACCTCTCAACTGTCTGTAGGAAATAAAAAAGAGAGAGCATTTTAACATGGTTTGAACAGCTCAAGTAAAATACACATTTAGTAGTCTTAGGGAAGAAATGCTGCAGTGTCTCAAGCTGGATCATATGCTTTGACAGGTATATACCAAAGGGTTCATTACACTTTATTATGGACTTGATAATAGAGGAATAGAAAGATATAATAACTTTATTAGATCTGAAAAAATACCCCTGGTGATTAGTCTGGCAAAGTAAACCAATGTCCTTACAGTAGTGGATACATTTTGATCAAAGGATAGTTCATTGCCAATGAAAGTGCCCAGGTCCCTAATAACTGAGTCAACTTTCAGTGTGCTGTCACCTTTGTGATAGTTACATGGGTGCCCAGATTTGCCTAAGAATACAATGCTGCATTTCTTAGCATTTAGTTTTACATCATAATCATGATGCATTATTGGTGTGTGTTCATCCCTCCTGAAGAATTTAGAAGTCAGATGGGGAGGTAATGGCATCTCCAAGTCTGCAATAATCTACAAACTTGGTCAGCCACAGGCCTTTGATGTCTGCTTTGACATCAGACAAGCAAATACCAAAGAGAAGAGGTCCTAGAAACAATCCCTGGTGGACACCTCTGGTAACCACTTTTTTTGAAGAGGGTATGCCTCCTAGACTACTGGACTGGGTTATGTCAGTTAGCCAGTTTGCTATCCAGTGAGTAACACAGGGGTTTGCATTTAGCATGATTAGCTTATTGATAGTGTCAAATGCTTAATGGTATCAAAGGTCTTGGCCAGGTTTAACTAAGCATTGTGAACCAATTTGTCAGAATTTAATGCATCTATTACATGGTCAAATAAGCTCACCAGATTCAGGGAGTCAAGATCTGCCTTTAACAAAGTTCTCTCCAAGGCTTGTAGATGACCTATTTCCTTGTTCATAAATTTCATAATGATGTGCTCCATTGCTTTGCAGATAAGGATTGTAAGGCTTATAGGTCCATAGTTTCCTAATTAGTAGCAGATTCCTCCTTGTGGACTGGAATGACTACCACAGTTATCCATTCCTCTTGCTTGAATCCAATAGTGAGGCTGAGGTTGAATAGAATTAGTAGTGATTCTACCAGACAGTGTCAAGTACTGACTAGAAAGTAGCTTGTTGCATTATCAGTACATATGGACCAAGTGCTTTTGGTCTTGGAGATAGCATCAGGACCTGCTCGGAGGTGACCAGAAGAGGTGGTCTGGATGTACTACTATTACTACTATTACTAAAGGTACCCAATTCAGATATACTTTCTCTGCTTTGAAATGATTGAGTGTCAGGACAGGCTTTAGCTTTACCATGACAATGAGTTGGATTAAGGTATTGATCAGAGGCTGAATAAATCAATGAATGAATGAACACACGAATGGAGGAATAAACAAATAAATATCTGAGTAAAATAAAATAAACAGTTCACAGAGCTAACAGGGCAAATAAATCTCTTGTCACAGCTGCAACTGCATATAACAATCCATAGAAATTAAGTCCAATTCTGTTTCTGTATAAAAAACTCAGGTTTATTCATTATACAGAAACAGAATTGGACTTCATTTCTATGGATTGTTATATGCAGTTGCAGCTGTGACAATATATTTATTTGTCCTGTTATCTCCTTGAACTGTTTATTTTATTTTACTAATTGTACTTTTGACTTAGTGTCATGGAGCTTTTATCCCAAGATTTTCTTTTAGTTTTGTGTTTTTTTTTATAAATAAATATCTGAATAAATATAGGAATGTTTGACAATATGTTGCATATGCTTAGACTCATTGAATTAATTCTACAGTGTAATAGTGTTGTTCCTTTTACCATTGAATATTTCTAACTCATTTATTATAGTTTTATTCTTTAATCTTGTTATTTTCTCTATTTTATCTGCTTTAACAAGTTTATTCCTAATGGGTAGTATGAATCTACATATTGCCAAAATATTTTATGGTCAGCTGAAAATGTTAATGCATCCCAACTGATTTCACATTCCTCAGCCTGCACTTTGCAAATATGTCAACATTTTTTCTCTAGTGCATCTTTATTGTACTGCTTGCATGTGTTTTATGATGGGTACAAAATAAAAATGTTCAAATCAGGTAGGCAATTTCTCTGTTGTATCCCAGCTCCATATCTGGAAGGTTGAAGACTGTAAAAATTAGATGGTTTTCAGTTGTTAATGGTATTTAAGAAAAGCTAATCAAGATACATATTTTATGTCTTATATATAAAATTGCATTTCTACAGGCGTGAATTTTTTAGAAGGTATGTACTCAACTATTATAGGTACATAGATGATTTGATATTTATATGTAAATGGGCTTATGACAAGACGTTCATGTGAATAGGTTTGGTATCCAATTTGATGGCTTGCAGAAAGGTAACATAGTAAATTATTTGGACATTACAATAGAAGACAAGATGAATGACAACTTAAAAACAAAAATCTTTAGAAAATTGGGACAGCCAAGTTATATGTTACAAGGTACCAGTTGTCATCCCCCACAGACCATCACTTCTATTCCTTTTGGGGAGCTAATGAGAATCAATTGTTTATGTAGTGAGCCTGAAGACTGTGAGAGAGGAATGAACAATGCAGTTTGTATGTTTATATAGAGCGGCTATGAGCAAGATGAGGGATGGAAGGGATATTCTAGGGTGCTGGAAGAGACAGCACATAGAACATATAGGAATAAGGCAAGGAATGGAATAATACAGGAAGAAAGGGACGTCCTGTATTTTGTGTCAAAATATACAGCTTCTTCTGAAAAACTGGAGAATATAGTTAGATATTATTGGTCAATCATTCAAAAAGAAAAAAAAAAACTTAAAAAAAAAATGTGAGACTAGGCTTCTCGTATAAGAGAGGAAGACGTCTGAAGGATATCTTATATGGGAAATCTGAGAGACCAAATTATGTAATGGATGAGACATTTTAAATAAAGGGATGGTTCCATGTGGGAATTGTGCAATATGTGAATATACTGTCAGTAGTTTTTATAATATTAATGGAAAAACATTTGATGTAAAAGGCAAGTTTAGCTGTAACAGTAAGGCAATTATTTATGGCTTAAAATGTCCATGTAGACTACTTTACATCGGAGAAAGCAAGAGAAATTTTGCTGCTAGATTATAAGAACATGTAAAAGACATCAAGAAGAATAAGTTATATAGCCCTGTAGCAATACATTTTAATGAATGCCATAATGGAGACCCCCAAGGACTGCAGGCAAAAGTCCAGATACACGAGGAGTTTAACACTTCTGAAGGTATAAAGGATTGGTTAAGAAGGAAGGAAGCAATATTTATTTTAAAATGTGAAACATTGCATCCCAGGGGAATTAATAGAGATTTCTCCTGGAGATATTTTGTATAATATATCTTTAACAACAGCAACATTAATTAATTGTTTTAAGGGAATTTTATTGATTAATTGCTTAATTGTTATGTGTATATAAACATTTTGCAAATAGAAAGAAGTTGTGCGCTGTAAAGGCTTTCTTTAACTGAGGCGCCAGAAGAAAGTAATTGTTTCTTGTGGAAAGAGCTTTATTTTCTTGTTTTAATTATCACTTTCAGTTTGTTTGCATCTATAATTATGTTGATTCACTTGACCTTGAAGAAGTGTGGTTTTATAACTTTTTGTTCATGTGGTGCTGCAAATATTTTATGCCTTGTTGAATATCGAGCATCTAAGGGTCTATAGTTTATTTGTTGCTGCCACCCCTACCTGACATCTTTTAAGTACCTGTTGTCCTCTGCAGTTCCTTCCTCCCAGATTTTCTGGTGGAGGACTGTTGTCCAAATCTGCAAGATGTATTCCATTTTCAGCCTGCAGCTTGTACTGTTTAAAATTAGCTTTAACCACTGCAATTTTTTGCAAACTGTATTGAATACTTTCTATCTCAAAAACCTGTGGATATCTGCATATTTATGTATATAAGTGCTCTTAGAATTGAAGGAACTGTATGAAACTGTAAGATACTTTACTGATACTGAAATACTTGTCTTTATCTTTTTAATTACCCAGATGCATGTTTCTGTTCTTTCAGCTGATGTAATTTAACTCTTTCAGTACTTCTGAATGCTGAAAGCATTTGTAGTTAATATCTACCATTTTCCTTTGCAGTCCAGATCTTTTGATGTTACTGCATAAAAACTGTCACTAATAATATTTAACTGATAATTACCGTACTGTTTAATGGCATACAGTACTGTCTTTAATTCAGCATGTGGAGCTGGCCTGTAATCTTACTCAGTTACATAAATCCGTGCCTCTGTTGTCCTTTTGTAAACTGCAATTTCTGTATGAATATGCATTTACTACTAGAATTGAATGGATTTGATTCTGTTGCTTTACTTGTCTGTCCTTCACAACTATGTGAAGATCCCTCATATAGTAAAATTACATTGCATTATTTTCCTGACATGAGATATGAATCTTTGGCTACAATGACACATAAAATTTGAGCTGCACTCTTTTCTTGCATGGGATCCATACTTTTGACTGTCAGTTTTAAAAAGTATGGATCCCATATGTATCAATATATTGTTTATGCATTGCAGCAAGTTATTAGCATAATTAAAAGCCTTGACAATGTCTGCTAAAACAAAATAATAAAAACAAATTAATCTGCCAGATCTGTTATTGTAAACTATTTATTCTCCAAATGTATCTTGACTGTCATTTCTGGTGTACCATACACAACATGTGCTTTCAGAATGGTAAGCATGAATACCAATTTTACATCTGCTACTAGCATGTAACTGTCACCTTTTTTCCTTACCAGTCATAAAATGAATTGATTTTTTTCTTTCCAATCTCTCATTGTTTCTCTGAGAAAATGATACTGTTTCTGAAAATGTGGTAACTTATCTGCCTGCATTTCAGCTGTGGCAACTGAACCAGAATTTATTTTATGTTTAACCCATGAATTTCCATATTCCTGTTATAACAGAGTTTTCAAATTCTGTACATCATTCGCACAATCTACTGCACACAAATTCTTATAAGTGTCGTACGTGTGCAATTCTGCACACTCTGTAGCATTTTTATTTCTCATAAACAACATTTAACTCTGACAACATGTCCATACCTAGTACAATGCTGTCACACTCGAGGCTGCTCACTACTGTAACCTTTGACCCTTCAAATCTTGACAACATTATAACTGCACTTGTGTCCTCTAGTATGGGTCTCTTTGTAACTCCTGGCTGACTCACCATTGTAAGAATTTGAAGGAACTGTATGAAACTAAGATATTATAGTGAAGCGGGAATGACTGTCTTTATCTTTTTTAATTACCCAGATCTGTGCTGAACAAGTGCAGAATATCTCAGTTTCTCCATTATGTGCCAAATCGTCTTGTACCTTCCAGAATAAAAGTCTCCACACAAGATCTGATGATGGTAGCTTATTATGTAGTAGCAACATACAGTGGAGGTAGATATAAACAATATCTGAATCAAATCTTACTGTCTCCAATAACAATGCTGATAAACTAAAATAGACTGAATAATAATGTCCTTAGCTTCTGCACTCATTATACTGTCTGTAAATTCCGTCCTCAGAATTATTCCTTCTGCACTCAGTTTCTAATGTCTGTACCGAACTTTTGTGGACTATATCGCTATGACTTTTGGTGTATCAGTCCAAACTAACTTACTGACTTCTGTGTCTGAAGCATTTCTCCTAATACAAAAACCCTGTAACTTTCCTACAAGTTCTACATACCTCTTTAACCTTGGTTCCCAAGCCTTGCACCATCTAAACAAGATCTGTTGCACACAGTGTACTGCACATTCTGTCAGCACATTCTGTCTTTATCAATAATTGAGGTTATTTCTCTTAGCAAATTGGTATCCTTCACTGAAACATTCCTTTCTATTGAAACTGCATGTAAAATACAAAATGAAGATATAAGCCTGATTAATACATCTGTACTTTTAGGCCGATACAAGGAGAATACTGTATTTATGTCTAACAAACTGCATTTAAATGTAACACGATCTTACAAGACCATTTAAAAAAAAATAATGAATTTTAATTGTTGGCATCTATCTTTTAAAGGTCAACACAACTTAGCTATAACTACTGTAATGTAATAGTATGGGTGGCTCTCTATAAGAGTGTACAGCAATTATGACTGTTATGCTAGATTTGTCTGGCTGGGAGCAACATATTACTATAAAGCAGGAGAGGGTAGTAGCTCTGAAAAAGGGTATTTTTCACCTGTCTTGAGACCAGTGTGTGTGTGAACATGTGAGTGTGTATTTGTGTGTGTGTGTGTGTGTGTGTGTGTGTGTGTGTGTGTGTGTGTGTGTGTGTGTGTGTGTGTGTGTGTGTGTGTGTGTGTGTGTGTGTGTGTGTGTGTGTGTGTGTGTGTGTGTGTGTGTGTGTGTGTGTGTGTGTGTGTGTGTGTGTGTGTGTTTGTAAGTGTATGGACATGTGTGCGATATAATTAGAATTATAAAACCTTGCCAGTCTGCTATCTCATGGAGTACAGTGACATAGAGTAGGAGCCTACACACCACATCAATACGTAAGAATCACCAGCACAACTCAGAGTTTCAAAGGTGATTCTTGCCTGGACATGTTTCTATCCAGCTTTTCTACATAACATCAGGTTGTCATGAAAAGGTATGCAGTTCAGACATCATAGTGCAACCATTGGGAAGGGAACCATATACTAAGCCAGTACAATGAGGTACGGATGGTTTGGCTCTACAACAGAAGTTTGATACAGGAGTGATTGATACTTAAAGTGCAATTACCAAGCATCAAACCTACAGTAAAACAGTGACAAATAAAACTCAACTGTTTCATGGTTAAGGCATCTCTGGAGGAGTGCCCCCCCAACACATCTGCACATGGATTTTTTAAACAAATTTTCCATCATTATTTCAAGCTTGCCAAGATCTTTTTCACACTTTTCACGCATTCTTGTGCATCAAGATTGTAGCTTGTTATTTCTTAGGCTGTCCTTCTCAGCTAAGGCATGTACAAGGCTTTTTACACACAATTATTATATTAATGTGTTTTTGTTTTTTTTTTATTTCTAATTTATTTCTTTTTTCATTTTTTTTAATTCTTATTTTGTCAGTATACTAAATGTACTTTAAAATAAGTATCCATAAAGGTTGTCACTGAGTGTATACTAAGTGCACTCTTTCTATATTCAAGAACATCCTTACCTGCCACATTGTTGTGCTGTCTGTTCTCTCAGAAAGGCTATACTAAGTGTACTTTTAGTATAGACTTAGTGGTACCTTTATGAATCCCACTTATGACCACTGTCATAGTTAAATTGCTATATTAAGGTAACTTTAAGATAAACAATAAAGCTATAAAATAAATATAGTGGTAAATGGGCATTTCTGTCTTTTAGATCCCTCATTCTGTTTGCAGTGAACCTTGTTCTCCAGGGTATAGAAAAGTTTCCCGTAAAGGTGAAGCAGTTTGTTGCTTTGACTGTGCCTCATGTCCAGAAGGAGAAATTACCAACACCAGTGGTAAGTGTAAAATGAATATAAATGTACTCAAAATTTCTGATTTGCCACTATTACATAAGTACTGCGTGAAGTTAATTTATTTAATATCACTTATGGTTTATCTGATCAAGTCCTGATTAAGCCAAACATGATCAGGTGAAGTAGCAGTAGATTAAACGATTCTATGTGAGACACTTATTTGTGATGCAGGGAGATTCACTTAATGCATTCCTTTCATGAATACAAATCTTTTTATTTTTTTCATCTATCTCGACAACCACCGAGATACCCCTTCTACATGCTCTAGTAGCCCATTCATTTTCACAGGGAGGCAAAATCCTTACCCCATGTTCATTTCTTCTTGAGGCAAGGGCCAATCAGTGGAGACTGGCATTGTCATAAATGTGAGGGTAGGGGGTTACTGATTTAAGGCTTTAACTGCACAGTGCATGCCCAATAACATACCCAGTAACACACAGAGTAACATACCCAGTAACATGCTCAGTAATATACCCTGTAACACACCCAGTAACATGCCCAGTAACAATCCCAGTAACATACCCAGTAATACACCCAGTAACATACCCAGTAACATACTCAATAGCATACCCAGTAGGTAACATACCTAGTAACATGGCCAGTAACATACCCAGTAACATGCCCAGTCACATATCCAGTAGCACCCAGTAAGATACCCAGTAACATGCCCAGTAACATAGCCAGTAACATGCCCTATAACATACCCAGTAACATACTCAGTAACATACCCAGTAACATGCCCAGTAGGTGACATGCCCAGTAACATAGCCAGTAACATGCCCAGTAGGTAATATACCTAGTAACATGTCCAGTAACATACCCATTAGCATACACAGTAACATGCCCAGTAGGTAACATTCCCAGTAACATACCCAGTAACATGCCCAGTAACATACTCAGTAGCATACCCAGTAACATGCCCAGTAGGTAACATGCCCAGTAACATACCCAGTAATATACCCAGTAACATGCCCAGTAGGTAACAAACCCAGTAACATGCACAGTAACAAACCCAGTAACATGCACAGTAACATACCCAGTAACATGCCCAGAAGGTAACATTCCCAATAACATACCCAGTAACATGCCCAGTAACATACCCAGTAACATACACAGTAACATGCCCAGTAGGTAACATTCCCGATAACATGCCCAGTAGGTAACATTCCCAGTAACAAACCTAGTAACATGCCCAGTAACATATCCAAGGTTTTTATGCAATGAGCATCAGTAAGAGAGTGTCACTGGATTCTGTGAGTGACACAACCTCCCAAGACATGTCTATCCCCCAACTGCTGAATTCAGCACTCCCACGGAGACTCCACCAGATATTTAGCCATAAGAATATATCCAGACCATGTACTCAAACATCATCCTCCCCAAAGAGATGATGTGGTAAAGCCATGTCACTCCACTCTTCTCCTCTCCTACCCCAAATCAGCTCCACAAGGTGCCCAGTTTGCTAGTAAACTCAGATCACCTGGACTGTAGTCAGGGATTTAAATCTTCTACAGCAATACCACTCAGTAACTAATATAACTCAAAAGTCCCAGAGTTTCAGAATAATTATAAAACTTTCAGCTTGTATCTGTTCTCTGATATGTGTTCCCATTTTCACAAAGGTTGACTGTGTTAAAAAAGCCAAAAAAAAAAAAAAAACAGGCAATGAGATACACTAATATCAGAGTTTTCAGGGAAATTGTAGCATGTCTGTGCTGATAGTGAAAATCAATGCCCAGTGCCCACAGAATACAATGCAGAACCAAATTAGCACTCATAGGCTAGGAATATATGCTTTAATCACTGAATCACTTCAGGAAAACTAATCCAAACATAAGGCAATAAAGCAGTGGTTATACCATAATGTGCTGCCTTCTCCCAGTGTTCCACATATATGTAGAATAACAAAGGCAAGGAAACTTGTCATACAGAGTGTTATCACTGCAAATAGTGAAACAGAAATGGTAATAAAATAAGAAAACATAGCTGATCTTATTCAGATTTGTATGGATATCATTATACACATGCACAAAAGGGATTGACTTGAGCTGCATTGCTTTTTTTCTTTGCAATCAAGCTTGGGCACTGAGGGAAGTACAGTCTCACCCGGAACGATGATGATCAGAGTCTGTGGGGATATTCAGGCAACTAAGTCAGATATAACTTAAACATTTCTTTTTCACCAGTGCAGTTTCATCAAAGTGATGTTGGTTCTTAAATTATGGATTACATGTAGTGTTATCAGTCAGGTCTCAGATGGACTTCCATGTGTATCTTGTTTGACCTTCGGTGACATGCCTTGATTTCTGGCTGTCTATCTTGACTTTGGTGGTCTTCATGAAGAAAGCGGTCACAGGAAAGTGCCAGACCTATCTGCATACAATGAGAGCAACCCAATCCATGCTTCATGTTTGTCTTTCCAACTAACACTCAGGTCAAGAAATGCTTCTGAATCCATGCTGCCAATGGACTAGAAAGGAAAGCTGCCTTTCTATACATGAGCCTGTCAGTACATACAGTGCTTAATGATATAGTCAACCAAACTGTCTTTGTAGTCAGGAGTAATTATGAATTATAATACTTCAAGTTGAGATTTCTCCAGACTAAGTTGAGTAATATAATGTGAGTTTTTATAAAGCTTAAAACAATAAGAAAACAATTAAGAACCATTAAAATGATCTGAATTTAGCAAGGGAGTATGGGTGAAGCACGTGTCCATCTCTAGTTTCTAGTCTATTTTCATCTAGCCTGGTCTACATGTAAATTTAATCTGACAAAGTTCTCCCACAAGGCATGAAATTAAATTTTCTGGCAGCGATGCCATGGAATGATTTCAGCTTTTCGCATCTTCCCCCTGAGCTCCCTTTAATCCTCCCCTTGGAAGTCTAGCTACATTTTCATTAGAAGTTCTTATCTTCTCCTCTTCCTATTCTTCCCTTTTTCTTCTGCAAACCTTTTCTTTATGTTTTCTTCTTCTAGTCATACCTATGTAATCTACTTCTCATATTGCAGACAGAACTTTTAGACAACTGGAGTGATGGTAGTTTTCATACAACCCCCCCCCCCCACCTTTGTTATATTCTGATTTTGTTTCCTTTTTGTTACTGTAGCATTTTCATACTCTGACCATCTGCCCTCTACCTCCCCCTTGCTACTAATTTCATCTCTTCTAATTCCCCTAATGGCACATTACATTTGTTAGTTTTTTCCTGCCTTCAGCCAGCACTTCTTAGAGTAGCTATTTCACTCTGGCTCTACCTAAAGAGTCTTTTTTCCTTTTGTCTCTAGAAAGTTTTATTTTCCAGTCTAAACCTCTTCAACCTTCACCTGATATGTTTTCCCATTTTCACAAAGGTACTCAATCCTGGAACCCCTATTTAGTCAGTTTTCCATTATCAGCATTAGAAAATGTTGGACCCCCACTAGTACCTACCACCATACCTTCAGCCTAGTTGAAAGTATACCAGATAAACCCATTAGTTGTTTTACCCGCACCTTACAATCTTAAGTGTGAGGTCATCTCCCACAACCCCCATTTTCCTGTGACCATCTACTTTCCGGACATTTCACTAGACCTTTTCCCAGTCTTATCACCTCAATAGTTTGTTTCTCCTGTCTCAACATACCCCAGCAATGTAGCTTTTCTGAGTTTTCGGCGCACATGTACTTACCATCAATTCCTCCTAAGCTCTCTCTCTTGAGGTTCCACTCAGGAAACTTCTATTCTAGCCAACTAACTGTTAGGGCCCACAGCTCATGCTTGTTTGTCATTTTCACTAAATTAGCGCACAGGTTTATGTGCTTAATAATCTCCCTCAGCCTCATTCAGTTTCCCCTTAATCTAAGGAAGGTTTTAAGGTGGTGGGAACTAGCATCAATTATTTGACCTCCACTTATTAGTTTGGATCCATGTCCATTGATCTTTTTGGATTGTTCTTTGCTAGGTTCTCATCATGATTGCTGGAGATACTAGTTTTAACTAACTGGATAAGCAACTATAGATTACCTTCTCATTGGATGAATCTTTCCTCTTTTTTGGATGCTTTTCCTCTTTTTCATGGCTTCCCAACACTTTGTGGCAGATCCTTATTGAAGTACACCATTTCTTCTGTTGACTTGACATATTTATATTTATTTCCATAATAGCAACCCTTTTCTAAGTGTTTCTCCCCTGCCCAGGCTTACATGTTTCCATCAGTAGTCAAACAAAGGAGGCATGTCCTCAGCATGGCTTATGTTTTGGTTTGTCCACCTGTTTCTCCATTCTTGGATCAGCAGGACCTCCTCCACAGCAAATTTCTCCTTTACCCGGCCTCATACCAGCTCCAATGTGTCCTTCAGATCTATGTTTGGTAACAAGTACACAAGCAAACACATACATATACACACATTTAATCATTAGAAAGTAAAAGGTAAAGATTCACGGGCATTTAGAAGCCACATAGCTGAAACACTGGTATGCACTTATGGGGGCATTTAGATATTCCCAATGGGTCTCAACTACTGCACATTTAAAGTATTAGCCAGTGAAGACTCTAGCTTGCCTTGGTCTTTTCTGCAGTTTATACTGAATAGTTTGTCTGTGTGACCTTTTTACCCTTTGGTTTGGATGTCATTTGGGATATTTTGCAAGCACCCTAATATTTATGGACATCAAGCTTGATTTTAAGCTCTTTGTTACTAAAGTATAGTCAAATAATCTAGTTACACTGTTTTGATAAGGTCAGAAGAGACTGATGTATGGCGTATGTACAGCTCATGGGATTTGGCTTTAGTGGCTTGAATGCGCTAATAAAGACATAAAAAAAGAAAAAAAAAACAAGTCCTTAAAGAATCATTTACATACACTCCATGGGTATGTATGACAGAGCAAAGACACTAGCTTTGCTCAGTCTTTCTTGTGTTAGTGTATTTATATAGATATAACTGTGTGTGTATATGTAGCTAAAGGGAGAAATAGATAGTTCAAGTTCCTATACTGGAGCGAGCCATGCCTATCTCAATTTTAAAATACTAGGAAACTGAATATACTTGACATTGAAATTCCCAAAATAACAGTATTATAGACTAAATATCACAACCACTAGCATATGAAGTACTAGCAATCCTGACATCGTCAACTAATACAAACCCCTTGGGACAAGACTCGGTACTCCTCACTTTATAACCATCTTACTCCAAAGAAATGGATATGTTGTAGGTGGATGGAAGCTCACCTCATGTGCATATACTGTTATATAATCCATATTGTTCAGAACTGCATTTTCATTCTTGCATTGTGTTATCTATATTTATTATCAGTACAACAGTACAGTTTTGCTATTGTTAATCATATAGTTGTATATTTAAGGTCTGCATCTTCAGGATTCGATTTCTCATTATTTTCAATGGCCCTGATACTATAGTCAAGATTTTAATTTTCAGAACTATGATATTTTGTATCTGGATATATGAATACACATATATAACCATCATGTTTGCAGGGAATTAATCACCCCAGCATACCCCCTTTAATTAAATTTACTAACTTCTCAGTTATACTATCTTGGAGATAGGGCAATAGTACACTAATGATTACCACAGTATCACTGTATTGCCACCACTTCTGAAGTTGTACATCGGTGTAGTTGGTATATCATTAAACCCTATTAACTCTTGCAGGTGCTTCTCACAGATTGCCATAGTGACACTTATAGGTGTCTATTACTATCTGTTCATAGTTAACACTATTTACTTCAAAACCAAGAAACATACTTGTCATTGAAAAGATTCATCTTAAAACCGTATATCATAGGCAACACAACTGCATTGATACATAATGTCCGACTAGTACAACTAAAGAAATATTAAATCTTGCTCACATACTAATTATTTTCATTTATATTTATAGTCTCACAATTTCCTTAGTTCTCTAAACATCTCAACAGCCAAGTGACACAAACTGAATTGCTTATCCTCAATGAAAGCTCATAGCTGGATGAACAATTATTACTGACAGTATGTGAGTCACTTAAGTGGTCATCACTGCAATATTCTAAGTTGTGTACAGAACAGTAACAAGTGAACATTTTCCATGTTTATTATTACTTATAAAATCTAGTTTAGATCCTAGAATATAATAAGCATGACTACTTTAAGGATTAGTTTGTGCTGAATAGTTTACCATTTCTACTTGTTTGGAATTATGGTTCTACTGAAATGAATACTTCTTTGAATTGTGTGGGCATAAACCAGTTTTGTCAAAAACTTCAAAATACAGTCATTGTAAGGTAAAATACAAACTTCCAGACCTCCACTGGAAATAAAGTGCACAGTAAAGAGCTGTGGTGCAACATTCCCATCATGTGGGGTGGAGGAGGAATATATGAACTTTACTATTCAAATGCATTTTAGAAAAAGGTGGTTATGGCGAAGCAGTATATATACAGATCATGACTTCTGGGGAAAACTGACTAACTAAATAGGCATAGATACTCTGATTGCAATATTATACTCTTACATCATGTTATTTTTTACCTTTCTATTGTCACCCTATATTATCTATGTATGTATGTATGTATGTGTGTATGTATCTATATATATAAATATGTATATTTATATATATATATATATATATATATATATATATATATATATTATAGGCATATATATACAGCTTGATGTATCAATATCTGTGTGTGTGTGTGTGTGTGTGTGTGTGTGTGTGTGTGTGTGTGTGTGTGTCTATGTATGTGTGTGTGTGTGTATGTATATATATATATATATATATATATATATATATATATATATATATATGTGTGTGTGTGTGTGTGTGTGTGTGTGTGTGTGTGTGTATATTAATCTCATTAATCTATTTAGCTTCTCTCAAATAATCACAAGAGTTGAAAAACACAGCAATAAGAAATCTATCCTAGACCGGATTCTTACAAATAAACCTTCCCTATGTCACCACACCGGCTGCCTCTTAGATACTATCAGCAACCACATGCCCACCTATTTTCTCAGACATAAAGTATAACCTTCCAAAAACATCACATACAAAGTTATCCATAACAAAACAAGGTTTGATGTTGAAATATTTAACACCCTTCTAAAAGTGTGACTGGTCCCATCTCAAACATCTCCAGTTAGATGAAGCAGTCCAGTACTTCAACAATAAATTCCTTCATAGCCTCAACAACCTGGCTCCCCTTAGAAAAATTCATACAGAAGCAAAACCAACCTCATGGCTAATAAAAGAAACCAAATTACTCATGAGACAGAGAGACAGAGCATGGTCACACTACCAAACCAACAAAATTAAACTTCCCTACTTAATCATCGTCAGTTAAGAAACTCAGTCACAAAACAAATAAGAATTGATAAAAAAAAAACCCTTCTATTTTGCAATCCAACAAAAAACATCAAAATAAATCCCATTAATTCTAGAGTGCCATAACACAACTCATAAATCCAAAGCAAGGTACTACCCCAACCCCCTCAACCCCTAACAACTCTGTATCAATTTAATTTACACTTCACACGTTTACTACTACCACTGCTAAATAATAACAGCAACAACCCACTAATAGTTCCATCCAGCTCTACTTCCCATCACAAGTCTTTCTCTGTCACACCTGTACAGACCATTTACATAAACAAGTTCCTTAAAAAAACTAAAACCAACATCACTCACAACCAATGAACTCCCACCTGCATTTCTCCAACTTGCAACCAGTGCAGTAGCATACCCCATCTCCCTGTTAATCAACCATTCCGTCTCAGAACATTATATCCCCAAACTAAGGAAAATCTCATACATTATCCCCTTCACAAAGGTGGCACTTCCACACAAATATCTAACTACAGACCAATCGCAGTACTTTCACCCCTGGCTAAAATCCTCAAGAAATGCATACATTTGCAACTAATTCCTTGTCTACTAGGCAATAACCTTCTGTCCAACTCTCAGCATGGTTTTAGACCAAAACACAGCACCACAGCCACTCTCATTAGTTTCACAGATAAAGTCAATCAGCTTAGAAACCAAGGACAATTTCTATCATCTATCTTCCTAGACCTGTCAAAGGCTTTTGACATGGTTTCACATCAACAACTTCTCAACAAACTTGTCTCTCTAAACCTTTCCCAAACAGCCATCTTATGGTTCCACAGCTACTTGTCAAAATGACAACAAGCAGTCAAGTGAGAAAAAGAAATCTCATCTCTACTACTAGTCTCAGTAGGTGTACCACAAGGTTCAATTCATGGACCACTACTCTTTACACTATTTTTACTAACAATCTTAGCTCAGCAACACAATCAGCATCCATTGTACAATATGCTGATGACTCGTCTCTCATCTGTGCAGCCACCTCTACTCCTAAACTCTTACAAATAACTCAAAAAGCATTTAAAGAGAAAAAAGAATATCTGTTACCCACCTCTCCAATTTTTACAAATCTAAGAAAAACTGACCTTAACAAGCTAGAGACCTGTTACAATAAAATAGCCAGGTTTGCCTCTAGCCACACAAACAGATCCCACCATTGCTTTGCTCTCTACAAACTAAACTGGATTGAACTTCCAAACCTGTTAAACTTCAACCAGCTAACTACCACTCATACCATTTTATAACAGTTAAATAATTGCCCTGCCCTAAAAACATAGCCCACCCCTACTCTAATAGTAGACTTTTCAGATCATCAAACAAATTATTGCTTGAGGTCACTAGATCAAATAATAGTCACGGGGATGCTCTATTCTCCAAACAAATATCTACAATCTAGAAGTCTATAACCAAGCATATAATTCTCAAAACCAAGACTTCCAGTTTCAAAAAGCTTGCCAAAGAACATCTTAACTGGCTATGTTCCTGCTCTTCCCTGGGGTAATTAGACTTCAATCTCTGCCTTTTTTTCACTCCATACTCCTAATCCTCTACAACTCCTTTCCCAAGCCCCCACTACCTTCTCGCCACTGCTTTCTCTTCATTTTACAACTTTCATTACTAATTTACAATATTCTTCATTCTCTCACCACTAATCTCTCCACTAGTCAATTTCTGCTTTCATCTCAAAAAAACACTTCATATTACCCTAACATCCAGTACTGGGCCATTCTCATTACTTACAAACAACTTATACTTGATTCCCACTACGGTCATCTGTTTCCTCTCAAACTCTATTTTTTTCTCTGATATTGTCCTAAATCATAAAAATGATGTGAATTTGTGTATACCTGCTGTGTAGCAACTGAATTGGAAATACATGTTAACCTTACATGTTCAATTGTAATATTATATCTTGAAGCTTTTCTCTCTGGGTCTCTGCTGAAAACAGGCTTGTAGCCCATTCAGACAACACTCCTGGTAAGCAAATGTAAAATAAAATAACAAATAAATTTTATATAGATATATATATATATATATATATATATATATATATATATATATATATATATATATATATACACATACTTGTTTTGGTCAAGTATGGCTTAGGTTGGAGTCTGTTTTGTCAACACACTTTGGGTAACAAATTAGATGATCAGAAATTATAATATCAACAATCCACTGGGTTGAGAAATATGTCCTTTTCCCAGTGATTGTATGATCTTGGATGTAGTATTTATATAATTTGCAGGGGATGTCTGAGGAGGAGTGGGACTTGCTGTTCTGCAAAAAGCAGGAGTTTTGTTTTGCATTTTATGAGTTTATGCATCAGAGCATGCACAGTAGGATTTTGTTGTTTTTTTGTTTTTTGACCTTTTGTGGTTGATGTTTTTCATTTTTCATTTAGACTAATTTCAGTAGTTCTATATATATATATATATATATATATATATATATATATATATATATGAGATATATACATATATATATATATATATATATATATATATATATATATATATATATATATATATATATATATGTTCATAGGTTCATAGGTTGATACTAGGCTAACTGCCCTAGGGCATTTATAAGCCTAGCCAGTGTGCTTGGCTTTTACCACCCTTTTAGATTAGTTGACTGTGCCTCTGTATAGTAGGTCACAGAAGATACCCCTTTTAAGGTTAGTTTAATGTGCCTCTGCCTAGTAGGGACACAGAAGAGATCCCAGGGGTAAAACTACGATCTCTCATCCACTCGTCAAGATTTCTCTTGAAGAGGGTCATTGAGGAGCTCTGCCTAACATGGATTGGGATTTTGTTCCAGAGTGAGGGGAGCCTCTGGGATATGAATCTGTCCCTCCAGCATGTCCTATTTATTTCTGTGCTGAGGTTTAAGTCCCTGGAGCATGTAGCTCTAAGGGATTTGAATTTCCTGAGGTGGAGCATGTCCATTAATTCTGGTTTGGACATGGTTTTATACGTCAGGTACAGATCACCTCTGAGTAGATGGTAAGCAACTGAGTAGATCTGGAGTTTCTTTAGCCTAACTGCATAGGGCATCTGTTTGAGTCCCTTGATCCTCTTGGTGAGGTACATTTGGGGTCTTTCCAGTTGCTGCAGGTGTCAGGTAAGGTACATCCCAAATGGGGCATTGTATTCAATTATGGGCCTGATGAGTGATGAGTAGAGGGGCACAATGACCTCTCTTGATCTAGATGTGAACCCTTTCGTGATAAGGTGGGCTATATAGAAGGTCTTTCTAACCACTTTGGCACTGTGATTGTCAAAGGAGAGATTGCTATCTACTTGGGTCCCCAAATCCCTAATTACTTCTTCCGTACTTAATGGATTACCACCTATGTGGTAATTTGTGGGCACTTTGTTTTTCCCAAAGGGGATGACTATGCACTTTTTGGCATTTAGCTTTAGGCCATGGCTCTGGCACCCGTTATCTGTCTCTGTGAGACCCTTTTGGAGGATGCTTGTGTCAGTCGGTGAGTCGATTATGGCACCCAGTTTGCAGTCATCTGCGGACTTGGTCAGCCATAGTCCTCCCGTATTAGCCTGTACCTCAGAGAAATATATACCGAACAAGAGAGGTCCCAGGACTGAGCCTTGTGGGCGCCACTTGTAACTGGTTTAGAGTCTGACATGGCACCTGCAATTCTGACAATGTGGGTTCTATCCCTGAGCCAGTTTGCAACCCATCTTGTGACATAGGGGTTGATATTTAAGCCGGTGAGCTTATTTATGATGCCCGAGTGGGGTATTGTGTCGAAGGCTTTTGCAAGGTCCAGGTAGGCTGTGTGGACTACCTTCCCTTCATCTATGGCCTTGGTGACTGTTTCAAAGAAGTCGACCAGGTTCAAGAGGCAAGATCTGCCTTTAACAAAGCCGAATTGTGTAGGATCCAGTGTTTGGAGGTTCCCAATGTCCTTGTTTATGAGTTCCATGATGATACGCTCCATAGCTTTGCAGATCATATATATGTGTATATGTATATATATATATATATATATATATATATATATATATATATATATATATATGGATTCACATTATAATCTCAAAATACTGAAATCTCGAATTTCAGTATCCTGAGACTATAAAGCTGAACATTCACAATATCGAAACCCCAAAAGCGTGAAATTCAAAATTGTGACTTTTAAATACACCCTCCACCATACAAATCAACATACATGCACCTTCCTCTCCACACTACAACAAACCACCAAAACACACACATACATAACAACACAAGTACACACACCTACACTACATATAAGCGGGGGGGCAAGCCCCCATGCACCCCCCACACCCCCGCTATTTATATATACTAACTTAGAGGTCGCACTAAAAAGACAAAGGCACTAAACCCACCACTACATACTCTATATTCCCCTTGCACAAACACACATCACATACATATAAACACTACCGCTCTCAACACGTACATACTCACATTCTTACCTACCTACCCTAACCTACACCTAAAACTTCCCAACATACTTACATACACCCAAATCCCTACCTAAAACCCTTAAAAAAGAGCACTTACCTGAATCTCCAGATATATCCATGCAATGGTAGGCAAACTATATCCCACAGCACACCGCACCTTACAAACACAACAAATCCCATGTAGCGTGCCACCACAACTGCACATTTGATATTCTGAATTCAATAAAGTGCTGTTTTGCTCAACTGTACTTTTGGGACTTTTGTCTTGAGATACTGAAATTCGACATTTCAGTATTTCAAGATAGTAAAGTGCTTATATATATAGGAGGAGTGCATTTATCAGATAAAAATGTCATTAGAAAATTATGATTTATTTGGACTGCTCAGTTTTCCAGTGTAAGCTTATGTGGCAATTATGGGTCAATGCCACCCCCCCCCCCCGGTCTTAAGGAATTTATATCTCTTAATAGTTACTTGAAGCTCAAAGCGTATTTTTATTTTTGAAAAAGTATTTTTTGAATAAATTTGTATAACAACATTCCTTCCAAGAACAGATTAGATAAGTAGGTCAACATCAAAAGTGTTTTACAGTTAATATTTTATTGTTAGACATCAATGGGTTTTAAGCGTATATATTGTTGTGAGCCTGCTGCTTTAAATGATTTGAATCAATTAATTAATTATGTTAATGAACTTGTTTAGGTATTTAAGTGATATTTTTATGAACATCAGTATTCTGAAGAAGTCAAGGGTAATTATTGACAAAAGTGCTTAATACATTTTATTGTTTTCGGCTTCAGTTCGTCCTTGTGTTTTCTTTTGTTCTTTGGTTTATTGTTGGATTGTGATTTCAGTGTAAGTGTAGGTAAGGTATATGGGATGGAAAATTCCAATATGGGGATTTGGGGATGCTGCCCTCCTCATAAAAGCAACCCAGGATCACACCAAAGCTGAAAAGACAGCAGTATATGCAAAGCAGATGAAACTAGATACAAAAGCAAGCATTCAGTTCTTGAATATGCTCAGGACCATGGAATACAGAAAAATATCTACGCATGTAGCACTAAGATGAAAAAAATTATATTTACAACCACTGTACATTTGGCAAGAAGTTGTATAATTTGACTGATAGAGTGGGAGTAAAGGGCCTTCTTAAAGGCATATAAACTGTGGAACCTCTTAACTTTGGGAGTTAGCCAGCTCTATGTATGACCTATAACGTTTCTGAACAGTCTGTACTGAAGCTTCTTCTTCTTCTTCTTTTATTTTAACTCAGTACTTGCCAAACACAATTATCTAAATGGAGAATACCATTCAGTGATGTAACGTGGCAGTGGCGTGAGTATAAAGTGTAGAAAGTGCCAGGCATATTTCAATAAATGGCAGGAAAGGATGTTACTGGATCATAATAATAGTTTCTAGATGAATAGCTAAAGATAAATTTATTTACTTTATCTGTTTATTTATTTTAATTAGTTAATAGTAATTCATTCATTTATTTATTTAATAAAGTTTGTCCCACTAGATCTATTTTCATATTCATTTCAGATTTATTTACATATTTAACCATATACCTTAATGCTAGGCCTGGGGTAAGAATGAATCCAAAAATAACCTGGAGAGTAGAAACGAGTCAGTCTGCACCTAATCTCTCTTTCTGCAAACTTCCTAAGAGCTGAGTGCATTTTTTGAGTGTCACTGAAATACGTCCATTAAGGGAAAAGGCTTTATCTAGAATTAACTTTTATTTTGCCATTATAGGCCATCCTGTCACCAGTGTTCATAATGGTAAAATGGTAGAAGTATAGGTATTGTAATACAGTAATTAGTAACCTATAAGGCTAGTGTGTGAATCCATGTTATGTTACTTTCTTCATCAGGCAGTTCCCTTCCATGCTAGTAAAGAAACAACCACCTAACTCTTCTGTGTCCCTTTATTTAAACATTTCCTGTGAGCTACAGAATGCATTAAAAACAATTTCAAATAAATGTCAAAAAGGGTCTGAAATAAAGACTGGTTACAGTTTTAGTGTTTTTTTGCCCTCTGCACAAAATGACATTTGAATCTACTGGAGTAAAATGGAGTGATAACGCTAGCTCGGAAGACAATAATATTTTTCTCAGATGATGAAACAACACCCATAATATATTTCAGAGTCACTAGGTCACTGGGTGAAATCTAAGAGCAAAAGTGAGACCACATTTATGATGAAATTATAAAAATGATGTAGATAAAGTGAATAAACATATAAAAAGAACTGTGTGAAACATTCTAGAAACCTCTCACTGAATATGCCCTTATACATTCAGAGACAGAATCAAAAACTGGCTCCCATGCAAGAAATGTTAAAAAGCTAACTTACTGCATGTAAAAGCAGCAGAATCTTCCCCATGGCAGGAGAACCACAGTAAGTAATTTGCTGCCCTGGGCAGTTCTTCAGATAGTACACAAGTTGAGAATGAAAAAAAAAGTTGGGGGCTAAAAAGGCTTTTAAACTGCAGCAATAGCCTTCTTAGAACTGTGACAAGAAGCTCTCTAAACTTACTAAGTGTAAGTAAGTGTATAACAGTAAGCCCTAATGTACTATCTGCATTTATTTAGGAAGTTACAGTATCAACCACAGCTTCTTAAATGAATGAAGGTACTACACTCACTCCGATCAGCTACTGTCGATTGCACACTGCTACCTGAAAGCTTGTGCCCAGGGAAGTTGTCCCTTCACTCCACCCAATTTATGGTTTTGTATGGCAGCTATTTTACCACTTAATCTGACAACATTGTGGAAACTATGGCTTTAGTGAATGTCTAATCATTCCATCTGATTGACAGAATTATTTTACTAAAAGCAATATGATTTCTGAGTTTTTCCAGATGACTTCTTCATCGTCATATTCACTGTCAGTATCATCATCTTTATTATCTTCAGTTTTATCTTTGTCAACATTAATATCACCATCACACCTTCATTGTCATCTGTATCACATCATCTTCATCAAATCTTCATTTTCACAGATGTGAAAAATATTCTAAAATGTTTTGCTCCAGCACTAATTCAGATAGTGTGTAACACACACTCCCTTTCTTGTAGAACCACCATTTGGTGACTGACACACTCCTAGTTTTCTTTTTAGCAGTCAGTGTTATCTGTGCAGCTATATTGTATGCCAAGCCTTTACAAGGAATCTTGTTCTGCTCTAGATTGTTTCTGTGTGAATATCATTGTCTTAATTTGATGATTATTTAACTGATTGAATGTTTGAGTTGCTGATGGATTCTGCCACAGGCTAGAGAAAATACCTGCCAACTACAAACTGTCAAACTGTTTGTGCTAACACTTACATCATCATAAGGCTAGGTCACATAATATGGAATCAGGAAGTCACAGGACAGCTGTTTAGCATACATGATGAGAGCATAATTACACCAAAATGCAATTATTAAAAAAAAAACAAAAACAAAAAAAAAAAAAACTTGCTCATGGTCATGCTGAGGACCCCCTGCCCAGATTATGTTAAATTATCAAAATCTTCCATGACTTTTCTGCTGTCAGTCACTTCCTCCAGACAAATAACTTTATTATTCTTTTTCTTCTTTCCTATATCTCTGAGTGTGTAAAACGTCTGTTTCTCTGTTTTCCTTATCATGCATATCTTTACTCTTTCTATTACCTCCTAGAAAAATCCTGTTCTTTGTTGGCATAACTATGTGTTTATATTTATTTTTCCTTTTTTCTTATCTGTTGCAATGTATTTTCATATGACTGAGCATCTTTATGAAAACTGAGCAGTAAGTAATTAATGTAAACAATCCTACTCATTATAACTGCTGTTAACTAGCATCACAAGGTTGTTTGTCACTTTTGTTTGAAGGTATTAGTCCTACTAGGTGTTACATTCTTTCATAACCTTTGAACAGACAACATGACTTTGTCTTAAGGTTTTCTTACCTGCTTACTACAAATTCTACTGTTGTGCATAGAGCCCTTCCATTGCTACATTATCATTTTTTTGGTCTGTAATGTTTATTTCACTTCAATTGGTCTGCACAGTTAAACCACTGATTGCTTGTACATATACATATATAACCTATAACTGTCAAATTCATAATTATAAAGGTCTTCTCACTTATCCCTATTTAGGGTATCACTTTTACTGGACAATCAATATGATCCAAAGTTCAATCACTACAGCTTCATATATCTGCAATATTATTATAAAATACTACTTCATATAGCTCTTAATTCCCTTCTCTATAATAATTTATATAAATAGTATGATATTTATGTATTGTTTGTGGACACAGAAACGGAAACATAATAATATCCACAAATTGTATTACACAGAAGTGTCTGTAATGATATTATAACAAACTGTCATATATAACTGTCAGATTCCCTCTCTACTAGAATTTCCTGTAAGTACTGACGAATAAACTTTGACACTACTATAAATAAAACATAACATAATACTGTGCACTATCTTGTTTATATCCCACACCCTCATGGAGAACTAAAAACAGCAATAGTGTAAGCTAGCACACATCCCTGAACAGTATGATGTACCAAGACAAACATATACAGCTAATAGAAAAAACTTAAAACATTTTTTTTACCTTTGATTGTTGACAGGTCCCACACAATCAAGTAGTGCTAAGTATCAAATGTATATGTTAGCACTATTGAAGAAGTTGTGTCAGTGATGACAAGACCTAAATATTTCTTAATGTTTCACTTAAAACTTCATGTTGATAAATCATGCTTGATCCAGAAAGGTCAAAGCAATGTACATTCAACACATTAAGCATACAGTTTTTTGATAATGCCTATTTGTCCAGGCCCCCTTCAATAAACACATCACACCGAATGACATTTGACGACCTTTATTAAACTTCCATAACATATAGCTTTGGTTACCAAATATTAATTACAATTGGACATAGTATAATTGATTCTAAACACAGTATAAACATCCTTGTAATGTTAATCAGGACAGCGTACCTACTCATCCTGCCCAGCAAGGAGCATCCATACCTTTGCTCACTTACTTTCCTTATGAAGCAGCATCCCAGACTCACTTTATATCCCATTTATTGAATTGGCCATCCAACCAAATAATCCAGGACAGCATGAACTTACTCATATGAAGCAGGGTCCCATCTCACTTCATACACCATTCATTGAATTATCTTCCACCAAATAAGCAGCATCCTTACCTCACCTTACTCATCAATTCAACAAGCTTCCTCCAGCTGCTCATTTTCCTTTCCCCTAATTTCTTAAAATGAACATCCAGACACCAGAGGGGGAACAGAAGAGGGCAAGCCTGTTCCTCTTCTCCGCCTACCCTGACTGATAATATGACTACAATCCCCACCAAACCACCAACAAAAGAGGGAGGGTGGGTGGGTAGCAAGTTCACGCCAAAATGTGATTACTTGCCCAGCTACTTGTCTAAACCCCTTAAGCTCCTCCCCACCCATACCTCATTTCCTCCCAATCATTCCTCCCTCCATTTAACCCTTTCATCTTCCCAGCCCACCTAACTCCCACTAATACCAATCTAACCCCTCTTGAAGAGGTCCCTGGACAATTTAGTTTGTTGCCAAACCTCATTTGCTATCTTATTAGCATCTGATGTTTTCAGAGTGTTTGTACAGATTATGAATGGTCTTGATGGAAACAAAACTAAACTGAAACATAGTAAGAGGGTTAAAAAATCTAATACAATGACTAAGACAAAATAATTGCAAGTTGAACTACAAAAAAATGCCACATATGTATAAGCATTTTCAGATATATGGCATATATCTTTACACAAAAGTTTGCATGAACTGGATCCAGTAAAACACTTGAAAGAAAAATAAAAAATAAAAAACACTGCTTACTTATACTGTGAAGATTGCAACTTAAAACTGTAAACTATGTAACTGGATCTCCTCCACTGAAAGCAAGAATCTTTACCCAACTGGTTACCAGATGCAAATAAATTGTCTGACCAGCAAGGCCAACAGACCAACAAACAATATTAAGATTTATTTTATTATGGAAGAAGATTATTGCAAGTTTATTCCAAACTTATTAGATGTATCAATGGAATTGACAAAATTCTTGGGAATGACAATAGCAGAAAATATTCACAGTGCTAAAGAAACTGATTATCAGATCATCAAATATTAGATATTATAAGGTGATAAAACAATATATGTTGCATGTGGATGCTAGTCAGTCTGTTACTAGAAAAACATTGTTTCAAGGAGAAAAACAGTTGCCAATTGTTCTAGGCCACAGATAGAGGCACAGACTATAAATATGTTCAAAATGAAAAGGGATTTCTAGCTAAAAGGTATGGCTACAAAAAGTATTGTGCATATGCTTATGTGAGACAGGTCTTTGTTGAGCTAGATCATAAGCCATTTCACAGTATTTCCCTAAAGTCATCACTCACCTAAAGGCCCATTTCATCTACAAAGGATGATGCAAAATGTATAGATTTTTTTCTGAAAAAAATGTCTTACAAACCAGGAAGAGAACTGTATATTCCAAGCAGATTGAGCACAGTTTGTTTAAAAGAGAGGTTGGAAAAACTACTGAATGAAAACTTAGAAGTGAGATCTACTATTCCTTATGTACTGTTTTCAGAAGAAAGGTTTCAATAGCTCAGAAAGGTATATATCAGTTTATCTAAAGCTGATAACAGCGAATGCTCTATGATCGACCCCTAAAGGTCAAACAACTTAAATGGCAAAGACACGGAACAGTGATTTTTCCCAGGGAAAAAAATTGTTGTGCCACAAAAATAAATAATTAAATAAATAAACAAATGAAAACACAACATAAAGTCGGGGGCTGTGCCCCCCCACCCCCTACTTAAATATACCAACTCCGAGATCGCACCACAGTGGAGGAAATGGCAAACTCCCAACAACGGCCCAGAGATTTTTTTTTTACCTGGGAAGACTGACAGGGAAATACAGTTACTGGCAAAAAGAATGTCTAGAAGAAAGGAGGAAAGTGTCAGCGCAGGCAAAGATGCAGAATTCAGAGTCGGAGTAACTGTGTTTAAGGTCTCTTCTTCAGATAAAACAGACTAACTGTAATAAATCAACTTCAAGACAAAATGCTAATCAGAAGACAAGAAGCAAATATTGGAACTGTAAAGAACTCAAGATATCATGTTTTAGTTATTAATATATAAATAGACTGAATGGATGGCAAAGAATTTATAACATGTCACAGACATAGTATGAAAGAAGAAATGAAACCACGTGAAATTGTAGAAAGAGTACAGATCAAACTCGTTATTGATTTATTTCAGTTAAAGACTCACTTTATCTGAAGTGTGTACTATTTAAAATAAACAGAGGTAATCAAAATAAGAAACATGTTATCTAATTTTGCCACGTTACTTCAGATGATATTTTCCACACACACATAATTTCTGTTATCTTTATCTAAGATGATAGTTTTCAGTTCATTAGTCAAGAATTTCATAGTTTTTTAGAAGATTTCTAATACAAATACATCACCTACCATTCTGAGATATCAACAATCCAATAAAGAATATGGCGTTGCTAGTGCAAATAAGAGTGTTTTTCAGCTTTGTTAGAATATTGAAACAGTCCTGTTAAAACTACTGGCCTATCTTCTTCACCACTACTGATAGGAAAAGGATATAAAACGAAGTTGTCATAAACAGCTCCAGTGGCACAGAGGGAGAAAGCTGCAGAACAGACACCATGTCCCAGCAGTATAAGACTACTCTAAGACAGAGATGTAGCCAGAATACTTAGATATGCAAACAGAAACTTCTTACCTGCTGGGGCAAGTTAACTGACTGGGGCAGTATCTACTCAAAGAGATAACAAAGAACTAGAGACAGAAATATTACAATTCCTTATAGATGGTTTGCTTCTAAAATATGCTACCGTTTCACAGATTTTAGCAAAGATTGGTTTACTAAAGTTTTTACTATTTATTGATTAGTGTTTCTAGTGAAATGAAGGATTTATTCATAGGTTCATAGGAAGGTACTAGGCTATCAGCCCAAGGGCCTAAGTAAGCCTAGCCAACAAGGTTCCCTGGCTTATGCCACCCAAGAAAGTTGTTTTCCTGTGCCCCTGTCGAGCAGCGCCACAGAAGTGATCCCCGGGGTGTATTTCCTATTTCCCATCCACTCATCAAGATTTTTCTTGAAGAGTGCTAATGAGGAACTTTGCTTGACATAGATGAGTAGCTTGTTCCAGAGTATGGGAAGTCTCTGGGACAGGAATCTATCCCTCAAGCATGTCCTGTTTATTATGGTGACAAGGTTTAGGTCCTTAGAGCATGTAGCTCAGAGGGATTGGGATTTCTTTAGGTGTAGCATGTCCAACAGCTCTGGGTTTGACATAGCTTTATATGTTAGGCAGAGATCACCTCGGAGTAGGTGATTAGCTATGGAGTAAAGCTGGAGTTTTTTGAGATGGTCAGTGTAGGGCATCTGTTTGAGGCCAGTAATCCTCTTTGTGAGGTGCTTTTGTGGCCTTTCCAGCTGCTGCAGATGTCTTGTGAGGTACATTCCTAAAGGGGTATTGTACTCTATAATGAGTCTAATGAGGGGTGAGTAGGGGGGAACAATGACGTCTTTTTTCCTGGAAGAGAACCCTTTTTTGATGAGGTGTGTGGTGTAGAAGAACTCCCTGACTACTGAAGCGATGTGATTATCAAAGGAGAGACTACTGGCCACCTGGATCCCAAGGTCTGTTATCACACATTCGGTGTTAATAGACTGCTGCCTATGTGGTAGCTCATGGGTACAGAGTTTTTACCACAGTAGGTGACAATGCACTTTTTGGCATTGAGCTTGAGGCCATGGCTCTGACACCAGGCATCTGTCTCAGTGAGGACCTTCTGTAGGATGTCCACATCATTTGGGCACTCGACTATGGCTCCTAGTTTGCGGTCATCTGTGAACTTCATTAGCCAGAGGCCTTCTGTGTTAGCCTGTACTTCAGAGAAGTAGATACCAAACAGGAGAGGTCCCAGGACTAAACCCTGTGGTACTCCACTTGTCACTTGTTTGAAGTCAGACTTGGACTCTGCAACTTTTACAGTGTGGGTTCTGTCAGTGAGCCAGTTGGCAACCCATCTTGTGACATAGGGATTCATACCTAGTTTAGAGAGTGTAGCTATAATTCCAGAATGGGGGATGGTGTCGAAAGCCTTGGCGAGGTCAACATAGGCTGTGTGAACCATCTTACCCTCGTCTACGGCTTTGGTGACTGCCTCAAAGAACTCGATCAGGTTCAGGAGGCATGATCTGCATTTCACAAACCCAAACTGGGTGGGGTCCAGAGTTTGGAGGTTACCAATGTCTTTGTTTATGAGTTCCATGATGGCATGTTCCATGGCCTTGCAGATTAGGCTCATCAGGCTAATAGGGCGATAGTTCCCGGGGTTAGTAGTGGCTCCCCCTATGTGGAGTGGGATAACTGTTGCTGTGAATCATTCATTGGGCACAAAGCCTGATGTGAGGCTATGACTGAACATGGTGCTTAGGTGGGGAGCCAGTTTGCTCTGAAGGTCGTGTAAAATGCATCCTGGGATGTTGTCCTGTCCCATAGATGCTGTGTTTTTGGCTTTAGAGAGTGCAGCTTTTACCCGCATAGTTGTGATTACAGGGACTCTGCATTTTTCTTGTAGAGATATGAGCCCTTTAGGGGGTGAGAGGGGGGTAAAGTTAGCACCGAACCTATCTGCCAGGATGTTGGCAATATCAGTTGGTTCTGTAATTTTCATGCTGTTGTGCTGTAACTCAGAGCGGATCTGGGTGTTGCCTTGAGATTCTTGACATAACTATAGAATGCTTTATGGTTGTCCTTAGAATCAGTGTCAATTTTGTTTTCTTATCTAGCTTTGGAAGATCTTATAAGGGATCTCAGGTTCTTACTGAGGCTGACCAGGGAGCTCTTCCACTCATGGGATTTTACTATCTTTTGCAACAGTTTCTTCCTTCTGTTGTACAGTTTGTTTATGGCAGGGGACCACCAGATTGGCTTCCTTTTTTGGAGGATAGCGTCTTGATTCTGTTTGGGATAGCATGATCCATGCACTTGAGTAAGTACTTATGGAGTGCATTTGTGTAGGATTCAGCAGTTGTATCTGTATCGTCCATCTGCATGGATGTCATGATGTTCTCCACTTCTGTCTTAAGAAGCATAAAGTTGGCTTTGTAGAAATTTTTATTGTGGTTTCCTTAATGGGGAGTGGGGGCGGGATGTAGATATCTAGGGTGATTAGCTCATGGTTGGATCGGACCAATGAGGAGTTGAGTTCTGGTGTGGAACACCGGTCATTCATGTTGGTAATGACTAGGTCTAGGATATTGTTGCCCATTGTGGGGGTGTGAATAAGTTGATTTAGGGCATTGGAATGTATGAATTTCAGAAAGTGTTGAGCAATGGAGTTGGTACATCAGTAGTTTTCCCAGTTGATGGTGGGGTAGTTGAAATCTCCTATTATTAGGGTGTTTGTTTTAACCCTAATATTTTCCAGTATATCAGGAAAAGAGGACTGGTGGTGAGGAATCTGCAGCAAGCTACAATTTGGATTGCAGTTTTGCCCAGAGTTAGTTGCACTTGGATAACCTCGGATCCATTATGCTGACCAACTAGCCTAGAGGTGTGGATATCCTTAATGAATATGGACACACCTCCACCTTTGGTGTTCCGGTCCAGGTTACATGGCCAAAAAGTGTGGTATGAGTTATATCCTGGTAGTGCAGGGGTGCTCTCTAGAGCCTTGAACCAGATCTCAGTCACTGCACAGATATCGATATTCTCCATTTTAAGGAGTGCCTCGAGTGAATGCATTTTGAGATTTCGACTTCTAGCATTGAGTAGTATTACCTTCAGTTTTTGCTTGCTTGCTCCTGTTGCAGTGGTGAATTTGTCATTTGAACCTTGCCTAAAAAAGGCACTATAGGGGCGGCAAGAGCCTTGGCCAATATCCGGAATCCAAGGGGCAACAGGTGCAGGCCATCTCTGGCAAAGCATTGTGGTCTGCCGACCATGTCATCCCAGGCAGACAGATACTGGATCCCCTTAGAATGACACCAGAAGCTTAGCCAATTGTTGAAGTCAATCATATTGTCCTTGCACTGCAGTATCATTCTGGGCAATAGCAGAATGCTACTCAGGGCTAGGGTCATACCTGCATGGTCTACAAGATTGGAGAGCTCTTCCATGTCACTTTTCATGTAGTCCAGGGAGGTACGTCTCAGGTTGTTCACACCAACATGGACAATGACAGAGTCATATTTGTACTTTTTGTGGAGTGATCTGAGTGCGTGAATTATGTGGTGGATCCTGGCACCCAACAGGCAGCTGACAGCAACCTTTTCCATGTTTAGCCTGGTGAGTGGGACATCAGTGTGCCTGACTATAGAGTCACCTATGACTAGTGTGTTGGGTATGTTGTTTTGCCTTATGGGCTGTGGTTGAGTGGCACACTGAGTCTGTGGGCTATGTGTCATTTTGGTTGTGTTGGGGGGTGGAGGCTGTTTGCATTTCTGCTTTGGAGGTCTCTGTTGCTTGAGCAGATTATTACTGAGAGCCTCTGCAAATGTTTTTGTGTTTCTATGTGTGGATTTTGGTGGTATAGATTTAGTGGGACTATGTGATGAGTGCGGTATGGTGCAACTGTTTACCTTCTCCTCTTGACTGTCAAGTTCAGTCTTGGTTGGAGAGAGCTTTACTTCCAGTTTAGCTAAATAAGGGCATCAATCACAGGTTGTAGTGTTGGGTGGAAGGAGGAGAGGGTTGTCTGTGTACATGAGGCAATTGCTACATTGCCCCAAGATGCCCAGATTCATCAGATAGACAGGAGAGAACACTGGGAGCTGACTGTTGAATATGCCTAAATAAAAAACTATTTTCCTCCAGATAAGTGAGGAAAGTGAGTACAAGAGCTGTTTTTCTCTAAGCAAGTGAGGAAAGTAAGTACAAAAAACTGTTTTCCTCTAAGTAATGAGGAAGGTTGAGTGCTGTAGTAATTTGTAGCTTATTTAGTGCTTACAACAAGTTCTGAACTAGTGCTGAGCATGAATAAGCAAATTCAAGTGATAAAACAAAGATTTTGTATCTGGACTAGACTAGTTACAGGAAAGAAACAAGTGCAAATGTCGGCTTTTAAATCAGAAAGTTGAGAGAGATGGAAAAATTGCCCAAACGGCCAATAACTAAAATTTCTGGGCCAGAAACTACTCCTTATGTGGTAGATAGGTTACCTAGTGCTTGCCATACCCACTGATAAGCTAGCAGGCTTCCCTCCAACACAGAAAAGCTTTGGGGGGGGGGGCTCAGGAGCTTACAGACAGTCCTGGATACAGCAAACCTGTATCTGGACTAGACTAGTTACAGGAAATGGGGGAAACACGTCCAAATGTGGGCTTTTAAATTAGAAACTTGAAAGAGATGGAAAAACTGCCCAAACAGCCAATAACTACAATTTCTAGGCCAGAACCAATCCTTATGTGGTAGATAGGTTACCTAGTGCTTACCACTCCCACTGATAAGCTAGACAGCTTCCCTCCAACACAGAAAGGCTTGGAGGGCTCAGGGGCTTATAAACAGTCCTGGATACAGCAAATCTGTATCTGGACTAGACTAGTTACAGGAAGGGGGGAAACAAGTGCAAATGCGGGCTTTAAAATCAGGAAGTTGAGAGAGAGAGATGGAAAAACTGCCCAAATGGCCAGTAACTACAATTTTTGAACCATTAACCACTCTTTATGTGGTAGATAGGTTACCTAGTGCTTACCACTCCCACTGATAAGCTAGCAGGCTTCCCTCCAACACAGAAAGGCTTGGGGGGCTCAGAAGCTCACATATGGTCCTGGATACAGCAAATCTGTATCTGGACTACACTAGTTACAGGAAAGGTAGGCTTAGAGTTTTTTTTTTTTTTTTGATTAGTGTTTCTAGTGAAATGAAGATTTTATTGTACCACAGATTATATACTTAGATACAACATATACAGCATCCTTTTTGCAAATAACTGCAAAATTATTTAAAAGAATGGTATAAAGTTCAGTATCTTTTTAAAGTATCCTAGAATTATGCCATTTGACTTTCACCTTCATAGCAAATATCTGTTATGTTGGTAAAGACGGTATAAATCTCCATCCATCTCCCCAGTAGGTCTTTTTAAACTTATACACTTGCAATGTTCCAGAGAAGGTATATCATATGTATAGTGATAAAACTTACTACTGAAAAGGTTAGAGTTGGAGGGCAGCATACAAATGGTGCTTTTGGTTTGGTGGCAGATGCAACCCCCACCCCACACACACACACACACACACGCACACCCACACATGTGCACGCACACAAGCACACGTGCACACACACACACACACACACACACACACACACACACACACACACACACACACACACACACACACACATAAATACACATATGCACACACACACACACACACACACACACACACACACACACACACACACACACACACACACACACAGAGCTATGATTGTCTCTTAGATTCACATAAAGGTTGTGATTCATCAAAAATGTATTTTTATCTTTGGTGTATCATCAGCACAAATAACAACTAGGAAAGAACGCTTATTACCTCTGTGTTTTGAGACGCAAAAATCCTTTAAGCCAGCAACAGAAATCAGATGAAAAGTCTCAACAATGGTCACCAGTGATTAAAATGGATTTAATAGACAAAATATACAATAAAATAACTAATGATTACGTTAGTTATTTTATTGTATATTTTGTCTATTAAATCCATTTTAATCACTGGTGACCGTTGTTGAGACTTTTCATCTGATTTCTGTTGCTGGCTTAAAGGATTTTTGCGTCTCAAGACACAGAGGTAATAAGCGTTCTTTCCTAGTTGTTGGTTCTGCAGTCTACAGAACGTTTATTTCACATTGTGTTTGGAGCATTTTATCAGCACAAATAAGATTCCCCATAACCCATCATGCTTACGGTACTCAATTAAAATGGAATTAAAAGTTCTCACACTGTACCCAAACCACCAAAATGAAATCTACTCTAAAACAAAAATGAAAATTAAATTAAAAAGTAAAATATGTTGCATCTCACATTCACTTCAGTATCAAAAATGGTTTCATTCTTACTGGCAAATGATAAAGTCAGTGATGATGCAACTCAAGACATCACGACTGGATAAGCTGCCCTCATTGATTGAGGTTCCTTATTAAAAAATCATCGCCAGCACTGCTTATTATGGTGCTGGCAAGGATTCCTGTTTTTTTTTCTTTTTGCAGTTTTTGTTTTTCTACAGAGACTGTGTAGCAGTGGAGTTAATGTATATAAATAAGAAAGTGGGAGGTGAGGGGGGCTTTTCACCTGCAATAAATAAATAAATAAAAGCTTTTAATTATATTTTATATCTAGATTCTAGACAAAGGTAAGACTGGTTGCATCTGTCCAGCTGTAGTTTTGTCCAAATGTAATCCTGTGATTCTTAGCAGAAACAACAAAGAAAAAAAGTAACTTCAGACACTGCAGCTAGTACTGTGGCATTGAAGGATAAAGCCCTATGAATGGCCTGGGCAACCTGGGTTAAATTAGTAACTCAGTTGTAGAGCAGCTGGTAAGGGGATGGGAAGTTCCTGCTTTGTCACTCAGGGGAGAGTGGAGGAGCACGCATTGCCCAGAAATGTACACTCCATGTCAAAATCTATGGCAAGATTTAAGATCTATATAGAGGCACTTGCTGCAATGAGGGCATGGCTTTTGTTGGAATTATGTCACTTTTAGAAGTAGGTGACATGTCTTCAATGAGGAATATTGAATGCGGAATCCTACAACATAACTAGATATGTACAGTCAGAAGGAAGGGCTCAGATGAAATATGCCAATACCAGGAGAGGAAAGCAACGCTTCAAGCACTCAGCTTTCAGCCAATGAGGAGAGATTGGATTGTAATAAGGAAAAACTAATCATGGCATCTGGAAGGAGGCTCATTAGTCAAGGGGATCTGCAGCAAACAAAATAATGTGACACTGCATTAACAAAATGTACATGCATATTACCTGACCATTTAAAATGGGTATATTAGAAAGTTAAAGCTCTGACTACAAATGGCCAACTAGAAAACAGCATTATATAAAATTAATATATCCTAGCATACTACAAGATAATTTACAAATCAATTAAAATCTACCTTAGAAGCAGCAGAGGAAAGAATCTACAACACTTTCCCTTAAAAAAAATATTTGCAAACTTTCTTAATTTCTTTTTCAGAATAAACTAACACAATTAATATAGCACATTGAAATAATTAGAATCGCTGTTCTAGACTAAGACGTAAATAAATGGGATTTATGGGAGTTAAATATGTGTGATAAATAAAATACCAGGCAATGTAAGACTAAGGAACTTTGTTATGTCTTATGGCTTTACCATTCTTTCTGAAATTAATTTTTTCAAACCTGCAGTACGATGTATTAATTTATCCTTTATTTATTTTATTTTACATTTGGTTACAGGGAAAGTCTGATTGGACACAGGTCCTTTTTAGGTGGAGGCCGAGGGAGAAAAGCTCCACATACAACAGATTGCATAGCATATATAACACAGTCACAGAACTTTGCATAGTACAATTAAATAGAGTAAAGCTTATCATACAACACATTACATAGTATTTATAAAACAGTCACAGATGCTTTGCATAGTACAATTAAAACAATTATAGTAGTGTAGTATATAATATTATTTCCATATACAATTTTAACTGGTTTAGAAAGAAGTGTTATGAAGAAGATGAAGAAAAGAATAATTAAAGAGTTAATAGAGATTAGAGCTATGTACAGCAGTTCCTACATAAAATGAGACAGGAAGTCAGCTAGAGACGATGTTTTTTTTTTTGGTAAAAAAAAGTCTGATGTCAGGAAGAAATGAATACCAGTTGGGTGTGGAAAAGAGGGGATGGGTTTTAGATTAGCCCAGACTGACACAATTGTAGGTCCATGAGTCTTCAAGGCATACTGTTAGAGATTTTTGAAACTGTGATAAGGAGGATGTCGTTGAGATGTAGGGGGGCAAGGTATTCCATTTTTAGCTATGTAATTTGAATATAGGGATTCACCAGCAGTATTGCTGGCTTTTGTTATTTCAAGGAGGGATTTTGTTACTGGAGCGAAGGACCCTATTACTGGAGTAGGGATGCAATACATTTTGTAGTGCTAGTTTTTTCAGGGTGGTATAGAATTTTGTGGGTTAGTAGGAGTTGATTGTAAAGAAGGAGGTGAGGAAGTAGAACGGGTTGAGCTGTTTAAGGGCTAAGCAGTGGTGTGATTTATGTGGGGTTCTGGTGGCAAACAGTGATTTTGTTGTAGCAGGTATCTAATTTAGTTATATCTGATTTTCTAAGATTGATAAGAAGTGGGGAAGCATAGAGAAGGGTAGAGATGAGATGTGTTTGTGCTATTTTGGCCTTTGTGTTTTTTTTGGGAGAAATTGTTTATTTCTGTATAGTATACCCACTTTTTTATGACGCTTCTTTATGGTAAGGGAGATATGGATATAAAATTTCATGTTACAGTCAGTCTCAATCCCCAGTAGTTTGGTGTAGGTGACAGGGGAGATAATTGTTTTGTTATTGGATATGATGTTAAATGTCAAAGACAGGGATGTGTGTTGTGTGGGCTGGAATATCAGGGGGTTTGTTTTATTGGGATTCAGTATTAGTTAGGAGCTGGTAAGCCATGCTTCAACAGAGAGAAAGGAGGACTGGGTTTTTGACTGCAGTTCTTTGAGGGAAGAAGATGCACAGATTAGTGTGGCGTCATCACCGTACTGGATGACTGAAGCATATAGTGTAGACATATGGAGGTTGTTAATGAAGATGGAGAAGAGCATGTGTCCCAGGATAGAGCCTTGGGGACCCCAAGTGTCACTGGCAGTAGAGGAGAGAGTTCTTGCCATCATTGGACTGCTTGCTGTTGACCTGTTAAATAACTTTGAAACCAGGTAAAAGATGGTTTGCTAAAATTTATTTCTGAAAGAAATTTAATATGTTTACTGTGGTTGACCATGTCAAAGGCCTTTGAAAGATCAAGAAAGACAGCAGATACATATTTGCCATTGTTTCTATAGTTATTTACTGTGTGAGTGAATGACATAAAAGCTGTGGTAGTGCAATGAGAAGGACAGAAGCCATGTTGTGTATCTGTGAAAAGTGTTTGAGTGTTTAGGTAGTCCATGACTTGTGTGTGTATACATCTCTCAGGGATTTTGGAAAGTGATGATAGTATTGCAATAGGTTGATAGTTGGTCAGTTCTTTTGAGTTACCCCCTTTATGGAGTGGAATAATGTGGGAAATTTTCTAGACCTCTGGCACTAGATTTCTGGATATGGAACAGTTGATAAAAATGGCCACTAGGTATGCAATTGTGTCAGCTGTGATTTTTTAGAAATTCAGCTGGAAGTTTATCTGTGGTCATTGTTGTGGGCTTTAGTTTTCTAAGCAGTTCTTTAATCATATCTGCACAGACAGGTTGAAAGGTAAAGCAGTTTTCTTACTAGGATATCTGGGTGGTTTGTTTGAGGAGGGAGAGATCTGAGATTTAGATAGGGCTAGAATGGAGTCTGTAACGTATTTGTTGAATTGAGTGGCTATATTTTCTGAAGTATCAGAAGTGGTTGGAAAAGGGGTACTATATTTTCCTGGAAGGAGAATGTTATTAATGGCTGTCCAGAACTTTTTAAGGTCATTTTGATGCTTAATTTGTATATTGTTGTAGTATTTACTTTTCTCTAGTTTGACCATTTTCTTTGACTTGTTTTTCAGTTCAAGGTATGTTTGTTTACAGGCATGAGATCTAGTTTTGTGTCAATGAGCCCAGGCCTTGTCTCTGGTTTTCAGCAGAGATCTGGTCTCTTTACTCAGCCAAGGAGAAAAGTTGGATTTAATTCTGATGGTTCTGGGAGGAGCTTGGGAACTTAACATGTCTAAGAAGGTAGAGTTAAAGTACTTAGCTTGGTAGAATCCATGAAGGCTGATGTAGTTAGTGGGGCTATTAGAATTACAAGTTAGCCAGCTTATGGTGAAGTCCTCCAGGATAATGGTTTCACGTGGAACTGATTCAGAGGTCCAGTGGCGTAGGTTCTCTAAGATAGGTATTTTGTTGCCAGGTGGGAAGTAACATCCAATTACCAGAAAGGCTCATCCAGACTCTGCTACACTTTGCTGTGAAGGAAAGGTTAGTTTGCTGTTATTTTTTGTATTTCTGTATTGCCTTTCTATATTTTGAATACTGTAGTTTGTTTTCTTTACCTTGTGTTTTGCTTGCATTCTGTTTTAACAGCATATTAAAACTTCAAAAGAGACCACGGCTCTCTCTGTTCTGAGTCAGGCAGAAATAAGAACTGATTAATTAAGGACTCATTCATAAGACAGAAGAGGTCACTTAAGGTTAATCACTTGTTAACAGAGGGGGTGGAGCTAGGAACTAAAATTTCTATTTAAGGAGTAAACTAAAACATTTCAGAGCTTTACCAGAAAGGCTCATCCAGACTCTGCTACACTTTGCTGTGAAGGAAAGGTTAGTTTGCTGTTATTTTTGTATTTCTGTATTGCCTTTCTATATTTTGAATACTGTAGTTTGTTTTCTTTACCTTGTGTTTTGCTTGCATTCTGTTTTAACAGCATATTAAAACTTCAAAAGAGACCACAGCTCTCTCTGTTCTGAGTCAGGCAGAAATAAGAACTGATTAATTAAGGACTCATTCATAAGACAGAAGAGGTCACTTAAGGTTAATCACTTGTTAACAGAGGGGGTGGAGCTAGGAACTAAAATTTCTATTTAAGGAGTAAACTAAAACATTTCAGAGCTTTACCAGAAAGGCTCATCCAGACTCTGCCACACTTTGCTGTGAAGGAAAGGTTAGTTTGCTGTTATTTTTTGTATTTCTGTATTGCCTTTCTATATTTTGAATACTGTAGTTTGTTTTCTTTACCTTGTGTTTTGCTTGCATTCTGTTTTAACAGCATATTAAAACTTCAAAAGAGACCACAGCTCTCTCTGTTCTGAGTCAGGCAGAATTTTTCCCTCCCTCCCTCCCACCCATTTAAGTTGTCTTGTTAAATACCACTGTCTTTCTAGTTGCCCCTCTTATGTTAATCTGACCATATATCTCATTTCTCTTTACTTTCACTGGCTTATGTCAGTAATCACAAAACCATCACTTTTGAAATCCCACCCCTTCAATTATTTAAATTTATTGGCCATCCTACAGTATTTCATAGTACCAAAATACAAAAGTAACCACCCTTTCAGTCCATCTTGCTGTTTTAAAAATAGTAACTCTCCACTAAACCTTAACTTTTAAACAGGTAAAACTCAAGTTACCTACTTTCATATCTAACTTCTCTAGTGCACACTGCAGAGTGCATTCTTTTCAATCTTACCTTTAAGCATCCCTGTTACTAGCACTTTCTCTAATACCTAAAGATCATCTCTACTTGACTCCAAGTAGACTTTTCTCTATCTGTTAAACCTAGCACTTGCTCCTACAGTACTTATTACCTTGATACGGCACTCTTATAGATAGCACCCCAAAAGGCAAACCCCATTTCTCGGTCACCCACGTCCCCGGAATCTCTTTTACAGTTGTTTGTCTAGTCCTTCTAGCATGTCGTGGGATCAGTTGCTAGTGTCCTCTCCTGCTCAGCTGGTGAACCTGGGAATATTGAGGCAATGTTACAATTGCCTCATGTACACAGACAACCCTCTCCTCCTCCCACAAAACACAAATACATGCGAGAGATGCAACTATACGGCCAAACTGGAGGCTGAGCTCTCTCAACATAGGACTGGCAAGACCAGTCAGGAGGAGAAGGTTACCACACACACTATAGACCCAGTCTCACATAGTACCATCACAACCTCAAATCATACACATAAACACACAAAGACATACTCGGCGGCTCTGATCAAAAATCTATCAAAACAGCAGAGGCCACCAAAGCAGACACCCAAACAACCACCACCTCAGAACACAACACCTGCAACACATAGACCTCACAGTCAGAGTGTCAAACAGTCACAGCCCTTAAGGCCAAACACAATGCCAGACACACTAGTCATTGGTGACTCCATAGTCAGACACACTGATGTCCCGCTCACCAGACTGAGTAAGGAGAAGGTCACAGTAAGCTGCCTGTCGGGCGCTAGAATCCGCCACATAACGCAAGCACTCAGGTCTCTCAACAGCAGGTACAAATACGACTCAGTCATTGTCCACGCTGGTGTAAACGACCTGAGACGTACCTCCTTGGACTACATGAAAAGAGACATTGAGGAGCTCTCTGATTATGTAGCCCAGGCAGGTATGACCCTGACCTTGAGCAGTATCCTACCTTCACCAAGAATGATGCCACAATACAGAGATAAGATGATCAGCTTTAACAATTGGCTTAAACTCTGGTGTCATTCAAAGGGGATCCAATGTCTGTCTGACTGGGATGACATGCTGGACAAGCCACGCTGCTTCGCAAGGGACGGCTTGCACCTGTCACCCCTGGGATTCCGGATATTGGCAAAGGCTCTTGCCACCCCATAGTGCCTTTTTAGGCAAGGCTCAAATTCTAAACCTACCACCCTAGAACACAAAAAGGAAAAACTAAGGGTAATGCTGCTCAATGCCAGAAGTCTAAATCTCAAAATGCACGCACTCGAGGCCCTTCTCAGTATGGAGAACATCGATGTCTGTGCAGTGACAGAAACCTGGTTCAAGGCTCCTGAGAGCACCCCAGCACTATCAGGTTTTACCTCTTATCATGCGTTCCGGCCCCAAAATCCGGACAATACCAAGAAAGGAGGGGTATCCATATTCATCAAGGACACCCACACCTCAAGACTGGTGACAACGCACGATGCATCGGAGACCATCCAGGTGCAATTAACCATAGGCAAGACTGCTCTGCAAATTGTAGCATGTTACAGGCCACCCTCACAAACTCAGGAACCTCACATGGCCTTCCTGAAAACACTAGGGGATAAATGTATCACCAAACACCATCATACTAGGTGACTTCAATTACCCTAATATAGACTGGGAACACTACTCAAGCCCAAACACCCTAGCCCAAAAGTTCCTGGAATTCATAAACTCAAATGCCATGGAACAACTAGTCACCATCCCCACAAGAGGAGAAAACATACTTGATCTCATCATCACGAACATGGGAGCACAATGTTCAACACCAGAAGTATACCCCTCACTGGTGAGATCAGATCACAAACTAATCTCGCTGGAGGTCCTCATCCCACCCCCACCTGAAATAAAAAGACCACAGTAAAGAACTTCTCGAAGCCGACTTCACACTTCTAAAGACTAGTGTGGTCTCCTTTAAGGCCCCGAGCCGGCGGAAAACAGTACTCAAGCCGCTGAATCACTTACAAATGCCTTCTACCAGCACCTGCAGGACTGCATGGATAAGGCAATCCCAAGCAAAACAAAGACTCTTTGTACCAAAGGCAAGCGTCCAGTCTGGTGGACCCCAGCCATAAACAAACTCTACAACAAAAGGAGGAAGCTACTACAAGATAGAGCAAAATCCTTAAAAGGTAAGACACCCTTGATCACTATAAGTAAAAACTAAGAGCTCTCATAAAATCATCCAAAGCAAATTTTGAGAGAAAAATAGCTAAAGACTCAAAAGACAATCATAAGGCCTTCTTTAGATATGTTAGAAACGTGGGAGGAAACTCCCAGATATGCTCAGAACTAGTTCAAAATGATGTGAAGATTACTGATCCTACAGACATTGCCAACATACTGGCTGACAGGTTCAGTGCAAACTTCTCCCCTCCCCAAAAGGAGAGATATCTATACCAAGCGATTGCAGCCCCCAAACATCTCCAACGCCCAAGTGAGAACTGCTCTCTCCAAAGCAAAAACACAGCATCCATGGGACCTGATGGTGTCCCCGGCTGTGTGCTCCACGAACTCAACGAGGAATTAAACCCACAGCTAGGACAGCTGTTTAATCATAGTCTTACCTCTGGATACGTACCCAGAGAGTGGCGCACTGCAACTGTGGTCCCACTTCACAAAGGCGGTGCCTCCACCGACCCTGGAAATTACCGCCCATTAGCTTGACAAGCCTTATCTGCAAAGCCATGGAGAGGATCATAATGGACCTCATAAATAAAGACATAGGGAATTTGCAGACTTTGGATCCATCCCAGTTTGGCTTTGTCAAAGGCAGATCATGCCTTCTAAACTTGGTTGACTTTTTGAAACAGTCACCAAAGCCATTGATGAGGAAAGGCAGTCCATACAGCCTACCTCGATCTGGCGAAGGCCTTTGATACAATACCCCACTCGGGTATCATTGAAAAACTCATCAGCTTAAATGTTAACCCATACATCACAAGATGGGTTGCAAACTGGCTGAGTGACAGAACCCACAGGGTCAGAGTTGCTGGCGCCATGTCAGACTCAAAGCCTGTCACAAGTGGTGTACCACAGGGCTCAGTCCTGGGCCCACTCTTGTTTGGCATCTACTTTTCAAGTACAAGCAAACACAGGAGGGTTATGGCTGACAAAGTTTGCAGATGACTGCAAACTGGGCGCCATAGTAGAAAACACATCTGACACAGATATCCTTCAGAAGGGTCTCACAGAAACGGATAACTGGTGCCAGAGCCATGGCCTAAAGTTAAATGCCAAAAAATGCATAGTCATACCCTTCGGGAAAAACAAGGTTACCCCTAGCTACCAAATAGGTGGCAATCCACTGAGCACAGAAGAGGTTATCAGGGACCTGGGGACCCAGGTTGATAGTAGTCTGTCATTCGACACCCATGTAGCTAAAGTAGTTAGGAAGACCTTCTACATTGCCCACCTTATCATGAAGGGATTCTCATCTAGATCAAGGGAGGTCATAGTCTCCCTATACTCATCACTCATCAGACCAATGATTGAGTACAATGCCCCATTCGGAATGTATCTGACCCGACACTTGCAGCAGCTGGAGAGGCCACAAAAGTTCCTCACCAAAAGGATAAAGGGTCTCAAACATCTGTCCTATGCTGCCCGACTGGAAGAACTCCAGCTCTATTCAGTCGCCGCTACCGCTTGCTCAGGGGTGACCTTTGCCTAACATACAAGGCCATGTCAAACCCAGATTTGATGAATATGCTTCACCTCAAAAAATCTAGATCCGTCAGAGCCACAAGGGCGGAGACTTAAACCTCGACACGGCTATTAATAGGACATGCTGGAGGGATAGATTCATCACCCAAAGACTCCCTATGCTGTGGAATAAAATCCCGGTATATGTGAGGCAGAGCACCTCGCTGGCCTTGTTCAAGAGAAATCTTGACCAATGGATGGGAGATCGCAGATATACCCCAGGGATTACCTCAATGTCACTGCTCAACAGAGGCACAGCAAAATAATGGGTATAGTTCCCCATACTAAAGGGGTGGCGTAAGCCACAAAACTATGGGCTAGGCTTGTAAATGCCCTCGGGCAGATAGCCTAGTATGAACCTATGAACCTATGGACCTATGAATTATATTGATAAAATTTGGGGGTTTAATTTTTAGCCTTGTAAGAATTATTTCTGTATTACCTAGTGTGGGGGTAAATATATCCAATGTTTCAATATTAAGCTGTTTTTAAAATAACACTGCCACACCACCTCCTTTTTTTTTTTTCTGTCATTGTGCAGGATATTCTAGCCAGGTGCCAGAATTTCATTGTTAGAGATGTCAGGTTTTAGCCATGTTTCACTTAGTAGAACTATATTAGGTGAGTAAAGGGTAAAGACTGGCATGAAAATCATGGATTTTATTTAAAATGCTTCTAGCATTAATGTTTAGGATCAACAGGTTGGTAGCTTTCCTTGGGATTTGGAGTATGCTATGAGGGGGATTATGATTGGTTTTGTTGCTATTACTGTTTGATTGGCTGGGATTAGGATGTATGTCTCCACTGAGACACAGTCTGTTATATATGCTATGGTTTTTATGATTTTAGTTATATACTTATCATATTTTGTGGCTAGTCTGTTGGAGTGGTTGGAGGGTAGGATAGGTAGAAGGTTGTGGTGATAGGTCGATATGTGCAGAATAGATAGGTATATGGGGTGACTGAATGGAGTAGTTTTTACAGTGTGCATGGCAGTGGTGGCATGATGGGGTATTGATTCAGTTAGGCTGTCATAATATTAGGTAATACGTGTCATAAACACAAGGCTCAAAAGACAAACCCACCGCTGTAAATAGCACAAGTAACAAAAAACTGAGGGTAATGCTACTCAGTGCCAGAAGTCTAAACCTCAAAATGCATGCACTTGAGGCACTCCTCAGTATGGAGAAAATCAATATATGTGCAGTAACAGAAACCTGGTTTAAGGCTCCAGAGAGTACCCCAGCACTACCAGGCTACAACTCATACCATACATTTTGGCCACAGAACCCGGACCGAAATACAAAAACGTGGGGGTATATCCATATTCATCAAGGATACCCACACCTCCAGGTTAGTGGCACAGCATGATGCTTTAGAGATCATCCACGTGCAACTAACAACAGGCAAAACTGCAATTCAAATTGTAGCTTGCTACACATCACCCACCATGTCCCAGGACCCCCATTCTGTGTTTCTGGAAACACTGGGAAACATAAAGGTCCTACCAAACGCCCTAATATTGGGTGATTTCAATTACCCAAACATTAACTGGGAGAACTACTCAAGTACTAACTCCCTTGCCTAACATTTCCTAGAATTTATAAACTCAAATGGCCTGGATCAACTGGTCAACACTCCCACCAGAGGTGACAACATATTGGACCTGGTCATCACCAACATGGGTGACCGGTATTCCACACTGGAGGTCAACTCCTCGCTGGTTAGATCTGACCATAATCAAATCACTCTGGATAGCCACATTCCACCCCCATCCCCGGACAATGAAACCACTGTGAAAAACTTTTCAAAAGCAAACTTCATGTTACTTAAGACTGAGATGGAAAGTTTCAAAGCCCACATGCTAAAGGATAATGCTGTCCAAGCTGCAAAATCCTTTACTAATGCATTATACAGGCACCTACAAGAATGCATGGATTGTGCTATCCCAAGCAAAACCAAGACTCACTCCTCCAAGAAAAGGAAACCAGTCTGGTGGACCCCTGCCATAAACGAGCTATACAAAAGAAGGAGGAAACTAGTACAGAAAAGAGTAAAATCCCAAGAAGGGAAGACATCTCTGATCAGTATCAGCAAGAAACTACGATCCCTCATAAAATCATCCAAGGCGAGCTTTGAAAGAAAAATTGCCAAGAACTTCAAAGATAACCACAAGGCATTCTTTAGCTATGTCAAGAATCTAAGTGGCAATTCTCAGATCTGCTCGGAGTTAGTGCAGAATGGCACAAAATACACTGAACCGACCAATATCGCCAACATCCTGGCAGACAGGTTCAGTGCAAACTTCACCCCTCTCTCACCCCCCAAAAGGTCCCATAACCATACCAGAAGAATGTAGAGCCCCTAAAATCACAGAAACTCAGGTTAAAACAGCCCTCTCCAAAGTCAAAAACACAGCATAAATGGGACCATACAGTGTTCCAGACTGCATCCTATATGAGCTCAAAGACAAACTAACCACTCACCTAAACACACTGTTCAAACTCAGTCTTTCCACAGGCTACATACCCATAGAGTGGTTCACAGCAACGGTTATTCCGCTCCATAAAGGTGGAGCCACAACAGACTCAGGGAACTATCACCCTATAAGCCTGACTAGCTTTGTCTGCAAGACTATGGAGCGCATCATCATGGAACTCATTAACAAAGACATTGGGAACCTCCAAACACTGGACCCTACCCAGTTCAGCTTTGTTAAGGGTGGATCATGCCTCCTAAACCTGGTGGACTTCTTTGAGACAGTTACCAAGGCTATAGACGAGGGAAAAGTTGTCCACACAGCCTACCTAGACCTCGCAAAGGCCTTCAACACCATTCCCCATTCTGGTATTATAGACAAGCTCACTAGCCTGAACATAAACCCCTATGTCACAAGATGGGTTGCCAACTGGCTCACAGAAAGAACCCACATGGTGAGAGTTGCAGGAGCTAGGTCCGACTCTAAACTAGTTACAAGTAGCATTCCCCAGGGCTCAGTCCTAGGACCCCTCCTGTTCAGCATTTACTTCTCAGAGGTACAGGCAAGCACAGGAGGACTATGGTTGACCAAGTTCACAGACGACTGCAAACTAGGGGCTAAAATTGACTCTCTGGCTGACACAGACATCCTCCAAAAGGGTCTCACTGAGACTGATACCTGGTGTAAAAATCATGGCTTCAAGTTAAATGCCAAAAAGTGCATAGTCATCCCCTTTGGAAAAAACAAAGTACCCACAAACTACCACATAGGTGGTAGTCCCCTAAATACGGAAGACATAATAAGGGATCTGGGGACCCAAGTAGATAGCAATCTCTCCTTTGATAATGACATTGCCAAAATGGTTAAAAAATCCTTCTATGTGGCCCACCTAATCACAAAAGGGTTTGCATCCAGATTAAAAGAGGTCATTGTGCCCCTCTACTCATCACTCATCAGATCCATCATAGAATACAACGCCCCATTTGGGATGTACCATACAAGACACCTGCAACAGCTGGAAAGACCAGAGAAGTACCTCACCAAGATGATCACTGGCCTCAAACAGATGCCCTATGCAGCTCAACTGAAGAAACTCCAGCTGTACTCAGTTGTATACCGCCTACTCAGAGATGATCTCTGTCTGACATATAAGGCCATACAATGTCCAACCCAGAACTGATGGACATGCTCCACCTAAAGAAAATCATATCCCCTCAAGCCACATGCTATAGGGATCTAAACCTCACCACAACAATACATAGGACATGCTGAAGGGATAGATTCCTGTCCCAGAGACTTCCTATGCTTTGGAACAAGATTCCAATCTACATTAAGCAGAGCTCCTTGCTAACACTCTTCAAGAGAAATTGATGAGTGGATGGGAAGCAGTTAAGTGGGTCTGCTGGATAGAGGCACAGGGAACTAATTTAAGGGGGTAGCGAAAGCCAACACATTCTGGCTAGGCTTATAAATGCCTTCGGGCAGTTAGCCTAGTACCTACCTATGATCCTATGAACCTATGTGGTTGGAGCATTGTTAATAAAGTTGATGGTAGTAGTTAAAATGCTTAAAGATTATATAGTCGTATAGTAGTAGGTTGAGCTAATTGGTCCTGTCCTTATTAGAAACTTTAGAGTTGGGAGGAAGAGTTTGTAGTTAAGGAGGTAGTAGGTTCTTTGGTAGGGAGAGTATTAAGGCTGGATTTTTTTTTTCTTTTTTTGTATTATTTGATGTGGTGTCTAAATTTTATTTGAAAGCTCTATGAATGGATAAAGATGGAGGGATCGGGGTTATGAGAAGATGGAGTAAAGAGGGACTGGAGTAATGATGTGCTGACGGAGTATTATGATTTGCACAAGTGGTGATGGGGGAGCGGCTATAGAGCATAAGTTTGGGGAAAATGGGTAAAGGGTGGAGATAGGGGTCGGGTTGGGGAGTGGAGTTAGTCTGAGCACAGTGAGGGCGAGTGGAGCATGTAGAGCCAAAGAAGCAGCTAACCAGCAGTTGCAGAAACAATCAGTAAAATGCAGCACAGGTCAGTGTGTAGTTGAACTGCTTTTAAATAAGAAGGAGATCACTGCCACAAAGTTTCTCTAGGTCTTACTTTTATATGTCTGCCTTTGATGTGAATTAATGGAATTACCCACTAAATTAAATATAATGGACTGCACTAAATTTTGCTAGTCCGTCCTTTACAATGGTTAGTTTTACTGACAGTTTTGAGCAGATACCCATATATACTGTTTTAACAGCAGCTTTAAATAATTATCCTTGAATGTTGTTACTTAGGCAGACAGAGTGGGACCAACTGAAAAGTGAAGAGAATAGGGGCAGGAAAGAGCAGATGTGACCCAGATGTGTTTGCATGCCACTTAACTTTCGTACATATAACAGTAAGTACTGTCACAACTGCAGTTAACAGGAAGGACATGCACTGATTGCTTTGTAGGTGGTTCATCACCACATTTTATTTTCTTTAGAGGTCTGTGCAAGGAAACTGCACTGCAGGGTCATGCTGTATGGCTTGTCAGAGGGGATGGATTACTGTAAAGGACTGTAATAGAGAAAAACAGAAAGGTTAAGTTAGCAGGGGAAAAGTAGGGAGATGAATATTTAGATAGGTAAACGCATGGTAGTAATTAAAAATGCTTCTATATTACACAATGCACTGGAAGTGTTTTCACAACAAAAGGTGAATAGTTGAGAAGATAGCTTAGAAATTCAGAACAATTCTAGGTAGCAGCAAATGCTAGCGATTTGGAAAAGCAGTTATGTAAGAGATGCTAAAATACAAGAAAAGAATGCACTTATTACTTGCCAATGTGCTCCTTAAGTTCTAATTCTTTCAGTTGCATTTACAATGGTTCACCCAAATGTTATATCTAGTAGAAGCACAGTACACTAGACACACATGCTAATATTAACAATCCCACAAGTCCCTGTACTATTTCCTCGAGTCTATGCAAGTTCAGAGAGAGCACATACACATATTTAACAACTAATACAAGAAAGCTTCTCCTCTGCAATATCACAGTCTAAATAGTTAGCAGATTCAGCATTACTGGTTACATGATATGCTTATCTGTGCAGAACATATCTCAAAGCCTCGCACTAGCTTTATCTGACTAAATATAACTAGAATGCAGGCTGTAAAATCAATATGTGCATTTGCCAGCAGAGCAGAAAATAAACGTTTAAGATATAGCCAGTCATCAGAACAGTAGATAAATCTTACAAATGTAGTTTGGGACAAACTAAGTTGTCCCGGTTCCACGAATAAGGGTAAAGGGGTGTGGGGAGGGTATAGAGGTAGGAATTGATGTGAGGATTTGTAGTTGTATAGGATAGTGGCACTGTGGTGGTGAAAGGGTTAAAGAGAAAGGGAGAGGTGAAAGGAAGTGAGGTAGGGGAAGGAGGGACTTGTGGTAGGATTAAGTGTTGGGGATTAAAGGAAGTAGGCATATTTGGCATGAGTTGGTGGCGCAGTAACAACTAGCTTACGTCCAGAAGACCTGTAGGTATTGTGGATGCAGGTAGGCCTTGGATAGTGGGGAGAGAGGGGGTTAAGTTAACTGGGTTAGTTCCCTCCTCTCCCTTTTGGTGTTTCTCTGTAGTAATTAATTTAATGTGGGGATTGAGTTTGGGAATATAGGCTAGGGGACAGGGTTTATTGGCATGGAAGTGTGAAAGGATTACTGAGAGGGGAGTGCGTGTGGGTGAATGATTGGTGGGTAGTGTCTGTGTGAGTGTGGTGCTCGGCTTACCTGGGTGCTGGTGTGATTCTCTGGGGGTCCGGTAGGCCTGGTGTTGTTGTGGATGTTTACTGGTGTCCTGGGGTGTCTCTGCTTGTTTTGCAGGTGTTGAGGTACTTGCTGGTAGACTGGTGGTGGCTCCGGCTAGGGCCAGTCACTGTGGTTGGGATCTTTGTGGTTGGGGTCTTTGTGGTTATCTGGTGTCACTGAGGTTGCTCCCTGTCATCCAGGTGTCTCTGAGGGATTCATTGGGCCCATCGTGCCTCCTTCCTAGTTGGGCAATGTGGTCAGGTAGTATCCATGTGGGTAGGCCGGGCCTGTCATTGCCTGCTTCCCATTTGGGCCATGCTGTCAGTTAGCATCCATGTGGGTGGGCATGGTAATCCAACATAAAAAAAAAAAAATGTTCTCCCGGTGATCATGGTAGGCTGTGGGCATCTATTGCTGTAATCCGGTCTTATTAGCATTGGGGGGATTGGCCAGATGATTCTCTTGTGCTCCCTGTTGGGTTTGTGGGCTTCTGTGTCCTTTCTCTGGTCCCTGGTGTTGTTCCTTGGTTTTCCGTGCATGCTTTCTGATGGTAGCGGCCATTGTTGATGTGGCTGTTGTCCCCACGGTCTTTCTTCTGTGGTGGGGAATCCTTTTCATTTTCCCTGGTGGTTTTGTGGGTAGCCGCTGCAGTTTTTTGTGGCCACTGGGTCTGGGTGCCAGTTCACGCATGTGCACTGGTGTTCTTGGCTGTTAACTCTCATAGGGATAAGGATTGTTGGTCTGGGAGAAAAAGATAAGGGTTACAGGCCTGGTGGTGGTTGAATGGTGCTAGTATTTTTGTGGCTGGTATGTAGGTAGAAGATAGATGCACAGGGGTATTTTTTTTTATAGACAAGTGGTGATATTCTAGTGTTAGGGAAGGGGTTGGTAGATGTAGGGAAGTGAGTGGCTGAATGGGTGTGCAGCTGAAGAGTGAAGTGTGTGCCAGGCCGGGGCATATTTTAATGTATGGGGTGAAATATAAGTGCATTAGTTAGTGATTACACTGTATGATTAGCAGGTAAGCTATGCAAGGGGTGGTTTTCGGCTGCAGAGTATAGGTAAGTAGGAGAGTTGGCAGAGTGGGGTAGGGCATAGGGCAAGGCAACATTATAGGGATTGGGGGAGTAGGGTAGTCAGGTTTGTGGAACAGTTTTAACATTGTGTTTCTTCTTTACAGATGGCTAATTTACCAGAACTAAGACAGCGATGGCAAGCTATTGTGGCCCAAGTGGAAGAGTTGCTCCAGGAGGCAGCAACATCTGAGGTGGTACAGGAACCAAAACAGACTCCGGGTTAGAAGAGGCGGTGCACCGCAGTAAGAACCCCAGCTTGAGGGAAAAGGCAACAGGCATCAAAGAAGGTGGTGGCAGTAGATTCACTGGTTCCCAGTACGTCTCAAGACGAAGGTGCAGGTAATGGTTTTACTACGGCAGTATTCTATGGGGATCTAGGGGTTGAGGACTGTGGTGGGGGAGGGATGATGAAGACTTATCAGTTGGGGACCTTGGAGGTGGTTTGCAAATGATAGAGGAGGCTCAGAGGCAACTAGCACAGGGTGCCAGGTACCCAGTTGGAGATGCGATGGGGGTGGCTATTGGTTCCGGGAACAGTTCAGTCTTGGACTCAGAGGTAGGCTCTGACTTTGGGCTGTGGCCATGGGACTGGTTGCCTACCCAATCCTTGGGATGGGGGACAGGAGTGGTTTTCCTGACTCCGCACATTCCAGGCTCGGTTAAGGAAAACATTTGGAAAGGAGAGCATGTGGATTTGTTTGAGCTGATCGATGCAGAAGGGGTCCAATGGCTAGTGGAAGCAGAGTCTTCTAATAGCAAGGACTTGTTGGTGGCTTTAGCGGCATTGGGAAGACAGAGGCTAGGTAAGCTTCGCCCTAGGACATGGGATAATTGGGTGGTTGTCTTTATTTATTTTATGGCAGCTGGAGAAGGACGAGTCTTTGGCCCTGCTGCTTCTAGGCTATTTCCTTACCATTCTTGAGGCACAACAGTTAAGGCCAGGTAATGCGTGGCTTTGGTACGATCAGCATTTCTGCAAACAGAAGGCTGTGGACCAGTCACTCTGTTGGGAGGTGCGTCATCCAGATATATGGTTGGCTATGATGATGGATAGTTACTGTGGCTTTAACAGAAGGGTGAGTGGGGCAGAAGCAGCCAATGTATGTTGGTCTTTTAATAGTGGTTCCTGTTCATGGGTGGGGTTCAAATTTGCACATGTTTACTCAAGATGTGGAGGGAGTCATTCTGCCATTGGCTGTGGTCGGCAAGACCTATCCACCTGGAACTCCAAAGTTGTGGGTCGTGAGGGTGGATTTGGTGGGCAAGGCTTCTCACAAGGCTTTAAACCCGTCCGGGGTAGAGGTAATTTTTGAGGGTCCCAAGAATTTGGACTTGGGTTCTTTAGAGGCAATAGAGGAAGGGGCGCCGTTCCTCAACTCATTACAGCCGAGTGACGTCTACAGGCGTTTCTGCAGTTATCTCCTACTGCTCCTCTAGGCATCAAATATTGCCTGTTCATATTTGCATTACTAAATCCAAAATTATGCTGCACACAAGGTATCAGAATATATTATCTTGAAGCATATATTATGGCAAACACAATTGTATTGATATATGACCTCTGTTAATAAATATTTGTTAGAACTGTAAGGTGATAAATTCATTTTTTAAAGGCTGAAGCCACACCCACTAAGAGTTAAAGGTATACACACAAAAGAGCTCTGCTGAAGGGAATGAGTTAAGGTGGAGGTTCTCTGGGGTATGCTTCATTGGTTTCTGGGTCTGGCTGTCAAAAATGAGATAATACAAGGATTTCAGGGGAGTTTCCTATAAAGTCCACCATGGGAGGGGGTGCAGGTTTTGCAAGAATCTGTGATCTGTTCAAGGTAAAGAGGACATCTTGGAGGTTTTAGTGGAGAAGGAGTGTCGCCTATTGGGTTGGTACCAAAGAAACGGGCTGGGGAATTCAGATTGATACATCACTTGTCGTATCCGGAAGGGAATTCAGTAAATGATTTTATTGCAGAGGAGGAGGTTAGGGTGCATTATGCTTCCTTAGATGATGAGGTGAAAGTGATTAGGGAATTTCAGGAGCCATGGCTGGTTAAGGTTGACATTGAGTTGGCTTTTCGATTGCTACCTATTAGGAGTGAGGATTGGCTACTACGGTGATGTGGGTAGGTGATAAGTACTACTTCGATAAAGCTATGACTATGGGTTGTTCAGTGGCATGTGCGACTTTTGAAAAGTTCAGTACAGTATTGCATTGGATTTGATAGCAGAGAATGGGAACTCAAAAGGCAGTGCATTATTTAGATGATTTTTTTGTTGGTGGGGAAAGGAAGGGTAGGAGCACAGGAGGGGTTGTGGGAGTTTACAATTATGTGTGAGGAGTTAGGGGTACCATTGGCTCAGCATAAGATGGAGGGTCTGGCAAGAGCATTAGAATTTATGGGACTAACAGTTGATGTGGAGCGGGGACTGTTTTGCCTACCTGAGGATAAAATAGAGAGGCTTAGGTCGGCTATATGTTTGGTGTTGGATAAGGATAAGATTGGGATTCATTCAGTTATGGAGTTGCTGGGGCTTTTGAAATTTTGCATGTCGAGCAGTGCACCCAGGGCGAGCCTTTTGTAGGTCAGTGGCATATTTGTTAAAAGGAGGTCAGAGTAAATATCATTGGGTTAGGGTGACCCAACTGGTGCAGGAGGACGTGGTGTTGTGGGATGGGTTTTTGCAATAATTTAATGGGATATCTTTTTGGCAGTCAGACTGGGTGGGGCAGGAGGAACTTCAGTTGTTTACGAATGCAGCTGGGGATGCTGGTATGGGGGCCTATTTTGGAGGTCGGTGGTTTGCGGCTGAATGGCCACGGGATGGGAAGGAGGTATGAAGTGGGACGTGGCCTTTCTAGAGTTGATGCCTATATGGGCAGCTTCTGTGGTGTGGAAGGAGCACTTGTGGGACAAATGTGTAGTTTTTCACTCTGAAAATATGGCTGTAGTGAGGGTATTACAAAAGAAGATGGCTAAGTCGGGTTTGTTATTGTTGATATTACTTAAATTGGCTTTGCAGAGCCTCTTAATAAATTTTTCCTTTACAGGAGTTCATGTGCCTGGCATAAGGAATGAGATTGCTGAGAGCTTGTCCCAATTTCAGTTTTGCAAGTTTTGAGGGTTGGTTCCATGGGCGGAGGAAGTGCCAGAAACCCTGCAGGAGGAGGTGTGGAATCTTGGGTTGATGTAGTCAGGTGGTTGGTGGTACAGCATTCCTGGGCTCCTTCTATGAGGAAGGCATATGGTAGGGCTCTTTCTGATTTTAATCAGTTTATTTTGCAGCAGCCAGAAGAGGAAGGAGTATGGTCGGAGGAATTACTACTGCAATATGTAGCTCATGCTTGGGAGCTAGGCAAGGCTTTGCAAACAGTTAAGGTGGATTTGGCTGCAATTAGCATTTTTGCTATGATAGCGAGATTGCACGATTTCACTAAGTCTTGGACATTAGGGTGTATATTGAGGGGTTGGGGGAGAGTGGTGCTAGAAAGTACGGATATTCAATGGCCACTCACGAGGGTTATATTAAAAGTTTTGTTGAGATAGTTAGGTTTGTTACAAGGGGGGTCTTCGGATTACTTAATGTGGGACACGTTATGGACATGGTTATATTTTGGCACTTTCCGTATTTAGGAGTTGTTAGGCTCGTTATGTTAGAAGGATGCCATTATAGGGGAGGGCGAGGTTACTATTGCATTAAGGAGGAGTAAGACAGATCAGTTGGGTAGGGAATGTTTGGTGGTGCTTAAAACTGACAAGAATCCTTGCCTTTGTCCAGTAATGTGGGCAAAAGAATTTCTGAAGAGGCGGAAGGGGAGTGTGGATCAGTTAATTTTTTGTTCAATGGATGGGAAGGTGGTGTAGAGTAATAGATTCATAAGTTTGGTGAGGAGGGTTTTACATTGCATGGGATTTCTGGCGGAGAGGTTTGCTCACTCATTCAGGATTGGTAGGGCTTCAGATTTAGCTAGAGAGGGTAGTTCCAGTGAATTGATTAAGAGAGTGGGGAGGTGGTCTTCAAATGCATTTTTGTCATATATTAGATAAGTTGTGGTCTGATTATTAATTTTCTCTTCTTTTCTTTTAGGGAAGCACATTATCATCTTGGGGCATTCGTATATCTACTGGGCAGAGAAGCATACTTTAGTTAGGGATGATGGAAAAAATTTGGGTTTATTACATTTAGGGTGGTCAGTGACTTGGCATGGGGTTAGGGGTCTTAGGTGGGATGGGTTGTTGCATGAATTTGAGAAGGCTAAATTATAGGTGGGGTGTCCTTGTATACTAGTCATTCATTTGGGGGGCAATGACTTGGGCATTTGTTTCCAAAAAACAATTAGTGGATATTATTCTTCAGGATTTAATGTGACTACAGGTGTTGTATTCAGGTATGGAAATTGTGTGGTCAGAGTTGGTTCCTCATTTGTGTTGGAGGAGTGCGTATAGTTATAGGGTGATTGAAAGGGTCAGAAGGTGCGTCAATCAAAGACTGGCTAGGCAGTTAAGAATTCTGGGGATGCATACCATTGAGCATAGAGATTTTGGGGATGGAGATGAGTCTTGGTACCGAACATGATGGAGTATACCTTAATGATGTAGGATTGGATCTTTTCAATTTGCATTTGAAGCTTTTTTAGAGGGTATAATTGCGGCTAGGGTTTAGGAGGAGGAACAGCCTGGGGACCAGGCTGGTGACAGAGAAGTGGGACAGGATTGTCCTCTTCTGTTTCCCCCACTAAAGAAGGTGGTTATTGGTTAATGGTTTGATCTGGAGGTGAGATGAGTAGGTACGCTGCCTCTTTATGTGTGGGGTGAGTAGGTACACTGCCCCAGTGAAGGAGGTATTAGGGTGAGTAGGTATGCTGCCCTGAGGTAAATTCATCCAGAGTGATTAGTGATGCTGCCCTGAGATCATCATTGCGGAGGAAAATAACTAATGCTGTTTTTGTGTTTATAAGTTCATTGTATAATAGAGTTTAATAAAGGTTGTCAAATGGCTTTATGTGTTTGGTGTGGTTATTTAAAGGGGGGACGGGACAAATATAGCATTTCAACAATATATCAATTACTTACATGGTGAGCACAATCTGGGACAGATGCTAAGTGGCCAGTAGGTGTGTTAAGTGTGATTCAAAAATGATGCCCATGTGTTTAGCAGACCTATATGCATTACCACAGAAAGGTATTGGGCATGGGGAGGGTAAAACAATATGTGTGTACCAGTAGGGGAGTACACAATGAGGTGGTGCTATAGAGCCAAAGAAGCAGCTAAGCAGTGATTGGAGAAACAATCAATAAAATGCAGCACTGGTCGGTGCATGGTTTAACTACTTTTAAATAAGAAATAGATCACTGCTGCAAAGTTTTTCTAAGTCTTACTTTAATATGGCTGCCTTTGATTTGGATTAATGGAATTACCCACTAAATTAAATATAATGGACTGTCGCTATGTTTCCCTAGTTCATCCTTTACAATGGTTAGTTTTACTAACAGTTTTTAGCAGATTTCTATATATACTGTTTGATTTTAACAACAGCTTTAAATAATTTCTCTTGAGTGCTGTTATTTAGGCAGACAATAGAGTGGAACTAACTGGTAAATGAAGAGAATAGAACCAGGGAAGAGCAGAACTAACCCAGATGTGTGT
>NC_056725.1:649097692-649117692 GCF_019279795.1 Protopterus annectens
CCTATGAAATACTAAATATTCAGCCCTTCGATAAGAGGAATGAATATGGCCAAAATACAGCAAAGGAAATAGTTCCATCATAGAAAACTTTCCAGACAAGCCCATTTCTCTGTCTGTTCAAGATTGTCATTAAAAACCTTCAAGTTTACCCGACACACATTTCTAGTCAGGTCAATAACAGAATCATTTGAATCTACTCTATTGCAGGAATTAGAATCTATTAATTGGTCATGAAATTTAATTCTACAACCCCCAACTTCACTTTCTTTAGATTTTCCATTTCCCTACACCAATAAGGACTGTTTATATCCATTACAGTGGAAGCACACTTCTGGAAACAGACTACTTTAGGTGACCTCTGAGTTAAAAAACAGATTAAAGCAGGAAGCAAAGCATGGATAGACCAGAAAGCATTCTAATGACCTAAGAAAGTTAGCATACTACCAAGTTAATACTTAACAAGTTACCTACTTATGTAAACTACAAACTAGCCAGTTGGTGAGCTAAAAAAGATTCTGATACTCCATAACGCAATGTAGCACCCATACGTTTCCCCTAAAGCTGCCTACAAAATAACCATTAATTTTGTTAGTGTGAATAAACCAAAAGGCAACATTTTATATCCACAACCTCAAACAATGTAATTCATTACTCGTTTCCTTCCTTCCAAGTCTTAAGTTGCATCCCATTGCAGAAACAACATTCATACCCATTTATTTTCAAACTATCAAAAAATTCAGCATTAAATAGCACTTAGAAAAAATAGACTTACCATTAAATTCTTGACTTCCATTCCCTGCATCTAAACCTGTGCAAGATAAGACACTCCATCTTAGGTGGACTCATTACCCATATTTTCAGTCTTTCTCTTATGACCAAATGTGCATCCTCTAGTTTCAAACACTCCCTCACCCTCTTTTTTCCCAAAGTTCAATCTTCCAGCAAATGAAGTGTCTGTCAACTATTCCCTGATAACTGACCCAGGCAAAATACTTGAAAATGTGTCTATGAGGACATTCTTGATTATATAAAGAAAATAACCCACTAGTGGGCAGTACTACTACTGGCCAATGTCCAAAGCCACAGCAGCCACAGCAGCATTACAGTGTTTGGCTGAGCAAACTCCCTGAAGGCACCTTCTCACTGCAGTAACCATCTTGGAACTAAATGTGCTTTAAAATGTTAATCGTTCCCTTCTATTACTAAAATTATGCAAAACCGGGGTCTTCTAAGAAGTAGTGGGAAAATGTTCTCCTTTACATTAATTGTGGTAAGGCAGATGTATTCAGATTAACAAACATGAAGTCAAACATTTTATGACTGAGGTAAATTTGTTGCCTTTAAAACAAGTCTTCCTGCACCAAACTGTGGTGGTCTGTACCCCTATAACCCCATTAAATACACACACACACACACACACACACACACACACACACACACACACACACACACACACACACACACACACACACACATAGACAGTTGATACTTCATAGTTTGAGTTTTTGTTTCATAGACTCATAGACTCTGATAACCCATGTTCTGGCCCATTATGAGCCAACATGGGGAACAATCTCCAAAATGTTAATTTGGAAGTATCAAGCTGTAACCCAGCCATCAAGTTAGAACGTAAATATTTTTAAATAAACCAGCTGTCTAATAATGCTTGTAAGTTTCATTCCACAGTATCAAAGTAAGGGTTGATATACATCTTATTCCTCTTCAGCTTTTAAATGTGCGTATATGGCATTCTGGGAAAGCATTTCTAGTAATGAGATTTATTGCATTTAGTTCTAGACCTAACTGCTGTCTTAGTGTTGCATTATGTATGCCAAACACCATTATCCTCTGTAATGTCTGTATGCTATACTGTATACTTTAGATTGTAATATCATCTGATGATAATCAAAGTGTTTTAAAACAAGCATGAGTATATTAATTTTCTCTGCAATTATTCTTACAACCCAAGCTCTCTTGTAAAATAACCATTAAACTGGAGCCGTAGTCTAATACAGGACAAATTGAGCTAAAAAAAATGTATAAGCATGAGCAGATTCATAGATAATATTGATTTTATCATTAGATAAAATTGATGATACCCTCTAAACCTGGTGAACAATGCATTTTTTCTCTAAATGTCAACTTATTGTTTGTCTATATTCCCAGATGTTCATATCATTCACTTTTTCCAAGACAGAATTATTCAAATTTCAGTATCAATAACTATGTTACCAGTTCTCATCACTTGACATTTATATATGCTGAAGGTTAAACCACATACATTAATCCATTCATATAATAACTGCATTTGTAGAATTAAATAATCAGAGTCTGAACTTCTTGTAATAATCACTGCAATTTTAACATCATCTGGGCACTTATTTCTCCAACACTTGGAATCTGTCAAAATAAAGGCAAAAAAATATTAAACAAAACTAGGCCTGATACTGATCCAAGCACATTATTTAATAGGAATCCATTTAGACTGACAGCCTTGCATAATACCACTTTGCTGATGGCTGGCTACCCAATGTTCTACCAATTTTGCAATGTAGTTATTGAAACTGTACAGTTTCATGTTTCTTATGATGGCTGAATGCCAAAGGCTTTGACTAAGTCCAGATACACTACTACAAAATCTAGTCCCAAATCAAAAGCTGAACATACTGGGTCATAAATGTCAATTAAACTTGTAAGGATCAAACAAAGTTCTATGAGCCCATATTGATTTAAGTTCAATAGTGCTGAGTACCAGATATCAGATTTCATAATATTAATTAAGCATCTTTCAACACATTTATAAATTATAGCCATTAGACTTATTAGCTTATGCTTGTTCATTACATCTGATCTGCCTCCCTTATGTAATAGTACAATATGGGAATTTTCACTGATTTGAGACAATGTTCTTTGACAGCACTGAGATGAATAATGCTATTAAAGTCGTAATTAGTTCAGTGATGGTGAACCTATGACACGCGTTTCAAAGGTGACACATGCCACAACATTTTGGGTGACATGAGAGAGATCACCAATACCCAAGTGACCAAAGACACTGCTTTTGCATTCGTTGTAAAGTGCACTGAATAATTTTGTGCCAGGAGCTTTTGACGCATCAAACCCAAAAGGTTTCACCATCAGTGAATTAGCTCAACCTTAATTATGGAGATAAACTGTATAGATATGGTAGCAGGCTCCACACTGGATGGACATTTCACCCTAGCTAGACATTCTTGAACTGGTTCTCAAGTACTAATAGAACAAGTTGAATGACGTATGCAATATGTAGGCTTTTCATGTCTACACTTGATACATGGGTACTGAAAAAGTACATGTTCTGTGCATCAGTAATGGCTAGCATATTATAAATTGCAGTGTTGTAATAAACCAAACGGACTACACATACAGCAGATTTTGTTTGTGAATTCACATGATTAAACTAACATTTTTATTTTGTATTATCCATTCTTTTAGACAAGAAATTCTCAAATTTTGGTTTAGCATCTGTAATTGTTCTTTTGAAAACTCTAAATGCTGTATTTAGCTACTTTTTGTTAAAATGAGGTTTTGTGTTTCCTAAAGACGAGGTATTTCCTCCTTTTATTTTTTAACATTCTTTCTATTTTCCTGGACTGCCATTGGGATTTTAAGTTTCCATGCTCTTCTATATGTTTAGAAACTAAAGTGCATTCCAAACATTATACAAACATAATCAATCACATTCAGTATTATTACATTTAATATGTTAGAACCTCTGCTAGGAAAACATACTAAGAGACTATAATTATCTAGTAGCATTAGATCAATGAATTCAGTCTCAAAATGAGAATGAGAAGGCCCTCAAAACAATAACCAATTTTTATAGTGTTGTATGGAAAGAGATGGTAGTTGGGCTACACTTTATTAATTCCCCGGGCTGAGACTGAAATGGATCGTGCTTTACCCTAGTTAACAAATTCAAAATAAAATAAAATAAACCCCACAAGATTATTTAGAAAAAAAATATTACTCTGTTCATATCTTGAGATCTGTAACAAAACAGTATTCTGATATCTGTAAAAAAAAAAAAAAAACAGTATTCTACTTGATTTAGGAGATACAGGTACATTGAATGCAATTGTTTCAAATTCTTTATTTACATTTTAGTAACCTTACCTTGAGAGAATGAGTGGTAAAAGCTACAATTCCACCCCCAGCTTGGGTCTTTTGAGTCATTCTTCTTCCTTGTAATGTGGTGTGACAATTTCAGTAACATGCTTCAATAATGACAATCATATCATATGTATTAAAATAATGTATGACTTTAAGTTTATCCTTTTTATTCAGACTTCTATCATTGGTATATATGACCTTGAAAAAGTATAAGATGGTGTGGGTCTAATGTGGGTTTCCTTCATGGATTGTATTCTTCTAAAAATATTCAATAATATTGTAGATTTTATTTGATATAATGTATGTCTTTATATGTGAGAAGGAACAAGTTTCATAAGTTTACTGTACCAGTTCATTCAGCTGAGGCCATGTTAGTACACTGACTCCCTGAAGTACATATCATATCCCTTATCTCTCAACAAAAAATCAAATTTGCATTTAAACATTACCAAATTATCAGAATCTCTTAATTTAATAGGTAAGGAGTTCCAAAGTCTAGATATTGTTTGTGATATGAAATGACATCTTAAGGTAGTTCTGTTTAAAGGAACTGTAAAATTTAAATATTATATTTATGAGTTATTCAATAAGAACACAAGTACAGATTCAGCACAGCCTGTGTTACCTCATCTTTGTAAGCTCTATAGGCTAATATAGCCTTACTTCTATAGTATCTATAGTGTAAAGAGTAGAGGTTTAATGCAGTATGCCTATACTATAGTGTAAGTCTTTCACATTAGGAATACGTTTTGTAAACTTTCACTGTACAGGTTCAAACCAGGTAAGTTGAGCACTAGTGTGCATACATACATACATGGTGTTATTATGCTCCAGTAGTTGCCTAATATAGATTTTATAAAGCTGGTCCATATTCATTTCATCTTTAAACATCAAGTCTAGCTGGCTTGAAGCCTTAGTCCTTATGTTGGTAATGTGTTTACAAGAAATTGTTAGAAGTAGATATCCCTAAATTATTATGTTCTGATACCTCTTTCAAGGGGAATACCATTTAATGTTAGTGGAAACATTATTGCCTTCTTGACAAAACACATGAGCTCACATTTATTACCACTAAAAGATAAACAAATATCTATAGCCCTGTCAGATATATTGATGAAAAAGTAATCTTGATTAGATACCCTCAAAAATTCAATCTTGCAGTTTTGGACAGATTTGATTAACCAGCAGCCTTCACTAGTGGGAAATGTATTGTGTAAAATATGAACTCTCATATTGCGCTTCTTCTCAATATATTAATATTTATATACTTCATCAAGCCACAGTGATGCAACTAATTATTAGAAATCTGTATTTAATAAATTGTTAGTCAGTCAAAATGACTGATGGAAGGATTTCACTAAAGATCACAATGGCTCCTTCAGAAATCTGTTTAGCTTACATATATTTAACAGTCCAAAAGATATGGTTCAGCAAAATTGTCCTCAGAACTTTATCCCCTGTATGGATAATTATCTGATCGCAGTTCTTGCTGTCAGTTGATGTCAATAATTTTGAGTCCACTTAGACTGGGCTCTGTTGTTTATTTCTATTTGCCAAATGCACTGCTGTGATTATACTCCCTAAATGCGAATCACCTAAAATACACTGCTCTGATTATACTCCTTAAATGTAAATTGCTTAAAATACACTGCTCTGATTCTCTGATTATACTCCTTAAACATGAATCATGTAAGATACACTGCGCTGATAATACTCCTTAAATGTTGATCACTTAAAATGTACTGCTGTGATTATACTCCCTAAATGTGAATCACCTAAAATATACAGCCCTGATTATACTCCTTAAATGTGAATCATCTAAGATACACTGTTCTGATAATACTCCTTAAATGTGGATCACTTAAAATGCACTGCTGTGATTATACTCCTTAAATGTGGATCCTCTAAAATCAGAGCTCCCATGCTATTGTTACAGTAGCTTTTATAGGTTCATGGGTAATTACTAGGCTAATTAATCCTGTCTGGGCAGGAGTAATCCCAAGCCTGGAGGACTTGAGACATTTTTGGCTAATGTTCAGGATTTTGAATTTCGTGATAATAGGATACATTGTGATGCGAATAATAGTGTACTTAACAATGGAACACTTAAGGACATGATTAATCTCTTTGGTAAAAAATTAAACGCTATTAAAGGCATTCAGTTAGATAATGCCTATTTAAATCATTGCATTTCTTTGCGTATTGTACCCATGGGGCTTAGGTTTTTTAAAAAACCCATGGGGATAGAAATGTGTGGAGATGTATTACAGGAATGTAATGAAATGTTCGACAATTTTGGTATTACATTCATGAAATTCATTCTTAAATGTAATGATGGTAAATTATGTAAACTTATGAAGGATGTTGACGAACTGAATGCCCGTATTACACAGGATTTATTATCTGAGGAGTGGCAAGATTTATGACAAACAATATCAGTTTGCAAAAAATAATAATAATAGGATTTTTAATAGGAAATGTGCCAAGTTACGTAGGGACATGCAACAATATAAAGAAGGAAAAGTGTACAATTGGGATAAAACCCAAAAATCGAAGAATCCACCTGCCGGCTCCTCTGGGAAATGTAGTCACTCTGAGAGGGATATGGGTGTTTCACATGGTGATTTACAAACTTTTTTAGGGGAAGAAACAGAATGGGAATATGTAGGGAAGAGGAGAAGAGACCGTTGGAATCCTCACTACACACACCCCAGACCCAGCAGGATGCAAAGGTAACATTCCCAGATAGCTCTAAAATAGTTAAATACAATGCAGTACAATATGGTAGGGGGAATTTTTACATTTATAATTATACAACTTTAGAAATACAAGATGTTTACTTTGATTTGTTTGAAAAAGGAATTAAATTTGTTCCGAATTACAAATTTAATGTAGTGGATTGTATTGTAGAGTTCAAGTTATTTGTTCGGAAGTTAAACCTTAGTATTTACTTTAAAGAAGGAGGTACCAAGAGATTAGATGCGCAGTTGAAGAAAAATAGTACCTTTAATCCTCCTTTGCACCCACTACTGGCCAGTTTTGAAAAGGTGGTCATTGATGAAATATATGAACTTTCTAGAACTAAGCAAACTGGGTTGAAATTCAATCTTAGTAAAAGAGAACAAGACCTGTTACGAACATTAAGTTCAAATCCTGACATCAGAATTTTACAACCTGATAAGGGTGGGGGTGTGGTATTGGTAGAAACAACCGATTATTTGAATGCTATTCATGATATTCTTCAGGATACAGAAACTTATGAGGTATCCTCCATTAATGAGGTAAACATAGCTTATCAGCGTATTGATGCATTATTGGAGGAATACCTGATAGAAGATAGAATAGATGATAATTTATATAGGTTTTTGAAAGTAGAACATCCTTTGTTGGCTACTATTATTGGTATCCCCAAGATACATAAAAATATAGTGAGCCCACCCTACAGACCCATTATATCTGGCAGCAAATCTAAAACCTTCCCCTTTGGAAAAGTTGTGGATAGTTGGCTAAAACCTATTTATCGGAATGTTGGACATATTATTAAAGACTCTTGGGATTTTCTTAGTCGATTGAAACCTTCCTTGTGGAAGGAACAGCAGATTTTAGTCACCATAGATGTAGTCAACTTATTTTCTTGTATCCCTAGGGAGGAAGGTATGGATAGGTTTGTGAATTGTATACGTAAGTATACCCAGTTGGATTGGGAGAAGATAAAACACATTAGTGAATTCATGAGTATTGTACTCGATTATAACTTCATATACTTTGAAGGGGAGTATTATAGACAGAATAAAGGAGTCGCGATGGGTGCTGCTAGTGCACCCATATATGCAAATCTAGTTTTATTAGATTGGGAGGATGAATTTATATTTAATAGCATATGGATGAAACACATCAAATGTTATTTTCGATTTTTGGATGACGTGTTTGTCATTTGCGATGGGAATGTTGAAGAGGTGCAGGGTTTTGTTGATTATTTGCATACTACTAGTACATTTCTTCGATTTACGTATCATACTAGTGCAAAGGATATTTCTTACCTTGATACCCTTATTACTCATACTCCTCATGGGTTCAAATCTCAAATTTTTAGGAAGAAGACCTTCAGCAATTCTTATTTACAATACAATAGTTGTCACCCATATTTTTCCTGAAGAAAAATATAGCAAAAGGACAGTGCATTAGAGCGGCCTGGATGTCTTCTGACTATAAGGATATGGTATGGCAGTTGGGGTACATTGGATCTATGTTCAAAGAAAGAGGATACTCCAGAGAAGTGGTTGATGATGTAGTGACATATGTTACAAGTGAATGGGGTAGAAAATATAAGCCTTTGTTGGGTCTTGAGACAGACACTGAAATTTCAATGAACCAAGATAGTACTGTTGAAGAATTTAACAGGGCTTGCATTTTACCTTATAACAGCAACACTCTTGAAGTTAAAAATATTATTTTGCAGAATTGGAGCATATTAAAAAGTGACTCTGTGATTTATGATGCATGTAGGGAAACAACCAAAGTTTGTTAATAAGATAGGACAGAATTTGAAGAATAGGTTATATACAGGAAGCTCACATAGTCAACACAATAGGATGGGAACCACTAAATGTGGGAGATGTCATTATTGTTTTGCCATTTTAGAGGAACCCACAATACAAGTTAGCAATAAGAACAAAAATAGGTTATACTTCATGAAAGGCAATTGCCAAACTAAGAATGTTATTTATTTTGTTTTATGTGACAATTGTCCGGGATTATATGTTGGTAAAACTGGTCGACGTCTGAGGGATAGGATATACAACCATTTTTATGCAATTAAAAAAGGCAATGTCAACAACGCCTTATATAGACATATTAGGGATAGCCCAGGATGTCAATTGTTTAGGTTTGCCTTATTGGAGGTATTACATCCCAATCAAAGGGGTGGAAACCTGAAGGCCTTATTAAGTGAGAGAGAGGTGAAATGGCAAATAACTCTAAATGCTACAGTTAAGCCAGGAATTAATGACAATATATCCATTAAACCTGTCTTAGAAGTTAGGATATAGGTTGATTGTTCAGGTAGGAATTCCTTTTTTTTAACATTTGGGACATAGGTTAAATGTTTTGGGGGGATTTTTCAATATTACAGTGTTAATATATTTTAAATTTTTTATTATGCATGAAGAGGAAGTGATGACATTATGAAGTGGGGCTGTGGCTGAATACTCGATTGTCATTGGATTAAGGATGTATTTAAATGGTTATTTTCATTTGTTTGATGTTCTGATGAAGTCTAGTTTTATAGATGAAAGCGCTTAACCTAATTTTTATTAAACAGTTTTATACATTTTACGCATTTCCAGCATGTTTGTGATTTCCACAGTAGTGTTTGCTCCTTTTTGGTATTGTTGTCACTACTTGGACCCTATTATCATTTAATTACTAGACTAGCTACCCTTGAGGGCCATTTAAGCCTATCTAATTTTCCATTTTTGTGCATGAAATAACCTATCCCCTTTGGTTATAGATTACCCTTACTCATCCCATGGTCGATAATTATAAATTACCTCAAATGAGATTAAGTAATGATAATAATTTGATAATTTGAGGGGACCCATGCATGGGATAAAGCATTTAGGACATGCCTTTGTCCATTAGTAGTACAGGGGCCAGTCCCGGGGTAAATGTTCCATCCATAGATCTAAGTTGTACATGAAAATGGACAAGGATGAACCTTGTTTTATGTGGCTAGGGAACCTCTTCCATAGCAGCAGTATCTTCTGCTAGATATGGCTGTTGTTCCAGACCATTCTGTTGATGTTGCTGAAGAGGTTTGTGATCCCTGTACTGAGTGTTATTGATGCCATTAGACTTACTAATGGGCACTAAATCCATCAGCAATGGGTTGGAGGATGCTTTGCATGCCAGACACAGGTCACCTATTAACAGTCTTTAGGATACCAAGTATAGTGACAGAGCTCTGATTTGGTCCATGTAGGACATGTTGTTTAGGCCTAGTATCCTTTTAATAGGGTATCTCCGTTGGTATTCCAGTTGTTGTATGTGCCTGGACAGATACATGTCAAATGGAGCATTATAGTCAATGACTGGCCTAATGGGGGCTGAGTAAAGGGGGACAATAATATCCCTAGATCTAGACCCAATCCATTTGTTTATAAGTTGTACAATACAGAAAGACTTTCTTACAACAATAGACACATTTTGGTCAAACATTAAGTCACTATCCATATAAGTTCTCCAATCCCAAAAAACTGGGTCAACTCCTAGGAGTGTATTGTCAGTGTGGTAGCTCCTTGAGGTAATGACCTTCCAAAGGATACAATAATGCATTTTTTTGGCATTTATTTTCAGTCCATGATTTCAGCACCTGTTATTTATTTGAGACAAATCTTCCTGCAGGATGGCTAAGTCATTTGGGGATTCAGTGACTGCTCCTAGCTTGCAGTCATCTGCAAACGTAGTCAGTCACAGCTCTCAGGTATTGACATTTACTTCAGAAAAATGAATGGCAAACAGGAGAGGTCTCAGCATAGAACCCTAGGGGACTCTACTGGTAACTGGTCTCTTTGTAGAGGTAACTTCCCTTATTTTGATTATTTGCATCCAATCTATGAGCCAGTTGGCAATCAAGCGTGTGACATAGGGGTGTATTCCCAGTTTATTTAGCTTTTCTACTATGCCTGAGTGGGGAATTGTGTCAAAAGCTTTGGCCAGGTTGAAATATATAGTGTGTACCATTTTGCTTTTATCCATTGCTTTTGAAGTTTTCAAAGCATGACATGCTCTCGATGAACCCAAATTGAGACAGGTTTAGTGTTTCAAAGTTCCCTATGCTGAGTGATTAATTCTATAAGTCTTTCCATGTCTTTGCATATGAGGCTGGTAAGACTTATAGGTCTATAATTGCCTGGGTCTGTGTAAAGTCCTCCCTTATACAGGGGAATGACTGTAGCTTTTCTCCATTCACTTTGTACAAAACCTGTATGGAGGCTGAGATTGAACAGTGTTGTTAAGGGTTTGCCTAAATCATGCTTCATGCTATTTAAGATTCAATACAGTGATATTTCCAGAACTCATTGATGCAGTATTTTTAACTTCTGATAGCACTTTTAGGACTTGGTCATGTGTGCTAGCTGGAGATGAACCATTTTCAGGTATATCTTGAGGACAGATGGAGAGGAGCGAGAGGTAAAGTTAGCACTAAATTTAGCAGGCAATAGCCTCCCTACATCTTCATTCTCATTAGAGGTAACATCTTTCACAATTAGCTCACTGTATTGCTGTGTTGTGCTTTTGAGATTACAAATATAACTAAATAATGCCTTGTGATTGTCTTTGGTTTGGGTAGCTATTTTAGCCTTAGACTTGGCTTTGGTGGATTTTATTCACTCCTGAGTTGTGTGTGTATTTCAGTGACAAGGGGTCTAACATTCTGGGAATTACTCTTTTTACTTTTGGTTAAAATTATACTCATTTTATTGTAAAGCTTGTTGATATTATGGTTCTAACATGTGGGCTTGCATCTGGAGTTTGCCCTGCACTTGTTCCTATGCGGTACAACTGCATCTATGTAGTTGTTTACATGCTGGTATAATATGGTGGTGTGAATTTCTATATATTCAGTGGAGTTAACTGGGTTTGGCATAGATGTGAAGCTTGCCAGTGTATCACTTAGGAGTAGGTTCTTTGTCTTAAAGAAATTTCTAAAGGTACCTTGGGTGGAACGTATTTTTAGTTTCAGTTTTATTCTGCAGGAGACTGCTTTTTCTTCAGACCTAACTCTTGATGAAGATATGTTAGGGGTGGTACAAGATGTTCCTATATTAGTAAGGACAAGATACAAGATGTTATTCTTTTTAGTGGGTACTCTGACTAACTGACAAAGTCCGGAATCTTTGTGCCTGTGCGCGAGTGGTGGTGTAAGTTTCCCAGTCTATAGTTGGATAGGTAAGATCTCCTAGGTAAATGGTTTTGGGTTTAATGCTGAGTGATTCTAGTTCCTGTAGATAAGGCATTGTGGCTTTCTTTAGTCATATAGAGAGAGACCTATACCTAGATAATATATAGTATGGTACCTTTCTGGTGTTTTTTATTTGGACATGAAGAAGCTCTATCATGAAGAAGCATCATGCTGTTTTACCAGCTTCAGTGTGAGTCTCTTCTGGATGTAGACTGATACACCTCCACCTTTGTTTAATCCTGCCCAGTAGCTGCTCTAAATGTGTGCAAGGTCTTTTAGATTAATTTGTTAAATGTGGTTGATATGATGTATGGGGCATAATTTGTTATTTTGGGGGGAGGGGGAACAGGTGCCTTTTTCATTTTTTTTTGTTTTGAGAGGGCGGCCACGGTGGTGCAGTTGTTAGCATTGTCACCTCACAGCAAGAGGTTCTCCGTTTCGATCCTCGGCTGGGGTGCCTTCTGTGCGGAGTCTGCATGTCCTCCCTGTGGTCACGTGGGTTTCCTCCGGGTGCTCCGATTTCCTCCCACATCACAAAGACATGCTGCAGGTGGATTGGACACTCTAAATTGGCCCTAGGTGTGAGTGCGTGTGTGTGTGTGTGTGTGTGTGTGTGTGTGTGTGTGCCTACTGTGGAAAGTTGGGTGCCGGGCTGGCAACTCGACACTGTAAAACTCCACTGCCAATCATGAGTGGACAGTGATCCGCTGTGGCGACCCCTAACCGGGAAAAAGCTGAAAGAAGAAGAAGAGAGGAACTTTAGAGAAGGTAGTTTGAAATAAGAGAAGTAAGTATGTAGGGTATGTTAGGTAGTAGGTGCATAAATACAAGGCCTACAAGATGGACAGGGATGGTGATAGACACAAAAGATTGGGAGGCATCATATTGGGATAGGTATGCGACTTTGGAGGTGCATCCCCATCCATTATGAGCACAGTGACAACCTAGTCCTCACCTTATGAACTGTCACCACTGTCTCCTCACTGAGACACCTTGGGCAATTCAGGATGGGGAGTGAGTTGATTGCTCACTGCTGAATTAATTCCATTCTACTGATGCAGGCACCGAGGCCCATCTCTATTACCTAATCCACTAGCCCTGTCAGCCACTGATGGGTGACATGATCATGACTTACACTTACACTATTCCAGGAGGGTATCAGTGCACCAACCCCCATGGTAGAGCTACCAGATGCAGATACTAGAGTAGTTGTGAAGACAATCTGCCAGGGTGAGACTGGGAAGAAAGACAACAAAAAAATATATCATAAATGTCATGCAATTATAATATTTCTAGACCATGGATATTCCTCACGTATCTATTGAAATTTATCACATCTGCATATGACTCTGAAGCAATACAAGTGTGTTACAGTAAAGTGTAATCTCATCAGTATTGCACATCAATCAAAAAGTGAGACTATTGTACATATGCTTCATGCATTACAACTCTGTCTATGAGAAATGAGTAGAATGTTATTCTTAGTTATTATTTGCAGAATAAATTTAAGTAGCACAGGCTACCTACAACATCTACATTGACTGAAGCATTGGCTAGTTCAATTTTGCAAGAGTTATTTGAGTAGGTATGTAAAGTTTACATATATATATATATATATATATATATGTATGTATATATATATATATATATATATATATATATACACACACAGAGAGAGAGAGAGAGAGAGAGAGAGAATGTATACTCCTGCATTACTGTGAAAAGCCTTTATGGACTGATGTCCACAGATCTGATAAAAAATTTTCAAATCATTGCTGTTATGAAATGGCTATCATTCATAACTGAGGCATACTTGCACTGTGCCTGTCTAAGGTGTTGTAGTTTCTGTTGATGTGTCTCCCTATTTCCATCAATCTGTACTGATGCTACATAGGAAGAAAGACAATGAATGAGCATATGTTTGTGTTGGCAAATCATGGTATTGTATTGCTTGGTAATAGACCACTTTACTTACTCAACTCAGGTGACCACTGTAATGGTGATAGCATTGTTAGCTGTGCAAAAGATGCCAGTTGCACTGGTGACAACCTTGGCCAAGTTATTCCAAGCTGCAGCCTCATACTGTGATCAGCGAGAGTCATCCTGCTGCAGCTGCTGAATATAATGTTAATTAAGGAGTCCAACAAAAATCTTGGACTCCTCCTCAGAACATCTTTGTGCTCTAAGTGGAGCACTGCCATCACTATCACCTAACATATCTTCTCAAGGATATTAGGAAAATAATTAGGAATGGGTGCCGAATTCAGATCTTGCATATACTGGCCTTGTTTGCAATGGGCTTCAATGCTTCTTCCACTACTTTCTTTAGGATGCAAAATAAACAGTGCCAGAAGGCTGCATATAAACAAATGTTTCAAAATCAATGGCAATGAGATTCCAAGAAGAAGGCCGGGATCCCCACCTCCACAACAAGGACAGTAAATAAATCTGAGTGACTATATGAAAGATTTCTAGCCCCCTTCCCACCCTGGGTCTTTTAATCCTTCGAGAAAGTCTGAACTACCCATGCCTCTCTTTGGCAAAAGATATTCTCTGGCAGATGGGTTTTGAGAGTAATCCATCAGGATTAGGAATGACGGGGAGAGTCTTCTTCTCATTCCGTGAAGACTTCTCCTGGGCCCCCTAGACCAGGCTGTTGTTTTCCTGCTTTGCATTTAGCATATGCTTGCTCAGGTGATGACAGAAGCTATCCCTCCTCAGTTAAGGAAAGTGTATTATTCCATGATGTTCCTGGTGCTAGAGAAAGAAGATTCTTGGGGATCAGTTCTGGATCTGTTTGTGATAGGTCCCAAACTCAAAATGCTGTCTTTTCACAACTTGTTACCCCTCATTCCACATTTGAGTTTTCTACTGACCTTAGATTTAAAAGATTCAAATTATCATTCCAGATTTCAGATGTTTTCATGGTTTTCTGTGTATGGATCAAATTTTCAGTTCTCTACATTACCCTTTGGTCAATCTACTGCTGAAAGGGTTTTCACAAACTGTCTGGCTTCTGTGATAGCCTACTGCAGACTGCAAGGTATTCGCATGTTTTGGTATTTAGATGACATGCTTATCTTTGCAGAGTCTTTTTCAAACTGACAGGAATTTCTTGATTGAGTAAGGGATCTCCTATACAGGTTGGAATTCTAAGAGAACTCACAGTAGTCTTAACTAACTGCTTTCCCAGTGGGACTGCTTTCCTGGGGTGTATCCTGGACACTTCAGTTCAAGAGCTTTTCTTACAGAGAAAAGAAAATTATATACACATGTATATATATATATATATATATATATATATATATATATATATGTATATGCATATAGATCTGTGTGTGTGTGTGTGTGTGTGTGTGTGTGTGTGTGTGTGTATTTCAATCTATTCCTGTGTTTTTCCACTCAGACTGTCTTCTTAGCAAGAAGCAAGAGAATTTCTCAAGGTTATGGGTTTCATGGCATCTATGACAGTCATGATTCATCTTGCAAGATTCCATGTGAAAAAAATTAAGTGGCACCTGAAACCGCTATGGTCCCAGCAACAACATCACCTGACATTACAGATTCCAGTTTTAGATTTTTTGAAAAGGGAGATTTTGTGGTAGAGACACCAAATTTCTCAGAATCCAGGTCTCCCATTTATCCCTTTCTGCTTCAGTTCATTTAGTCACAATGACCATTTCAGAATTTGCTTGGGAAACAGTGTTCAAGGGGCTAAATTTCATTGTCTTTGGAACAAAACAAACACGTAAATATAAAAAGATGTTAGCTTTTATACATGGTCTCAATTTTCTGACAGTTGTAATACCTGAGACCTCATTTAAAGTGTTTACAGACAACACCACATAAATGTGGTACATAAAAAACAAAGGGGAAACCAGATCTTACCCTCTGTGCAGATTAGCCATGGTATCCTGGGATATAGCTTTTCAGCACAATCTCATTCTACAAGTATTTTACATTCCATCAGAGCAAAATTATGTGACAACAAGCTGAGCAGGACCAGGCCAGACCATGAAGATTAGAAATTAAATCAGGTGGTCTTCCTAGAATTTGTCCAGCTATGGGAAACATCTCAAGTAGATCTACTTGCCTCCACTCAGAACAATTAATTGACAAAACTCTGCTCAGGGACTCCATGTAAGCATGTCTGGAAAACCGATGTCATTTATTTTCTTTGCATAGGAATGTTCCTGTATGCTTTTCTACCCTTTCCACTAATATCCAGGGTCATCCTGAATATTTAAAAGGACTCCCCAGATATAATTGCAGTTACTTCCTTTTGGCCCAGGCAGCAGTGTTTCTCCCAGCGTTTACAAATGGCAAGGGGCAATTACTACAAGTTTCCTCACAGGCTGGATTTACTAACACAAGTTCAAGAGTGTTTTATGCATTCTGACCCCAATTAAATACAACTGACTGCCAGGATGATAGAACTGTAACACCTTTTAGGCAGCTTTTTTTCTGAGGATGTGTGGCAGGTATTAATGGAGGCAACAAAATCTGCTGGTAGAAAATCGTGTATCAGCAAATGGAAAAAGTTTTCTGGTTGCTGATAATAGAATAATCAGCACCCATTCAGGGTAGTGTTGCTCTGGTGTTACAGTATTTGTTTGGGTTACTATCCTACTCTATTCTTACTCCTCTATCAAGGTTCCCTTTTCTGTCATGTCAGCATGTCTGCCCATTGATCCCACTCTTTCAAGGCAACCTCATGTGAAATTGTTTTTGAAAGGGGTTTTACATAAGAAGTATCCTAGGAAACAGGTGGCCCTCCCTGACTTTTTAATTTTATGTGAAAAGAAACAATTCTTGTTATATTTGAACCAGATCAAAAGAACAATGTATATATTATTAACGAATACACATTGGACTTCTATGCACTCATAAATAAGACAGTTAATAAGTACATAAGTGCATGAAAATACTTAAAAAATAAAACTTAAATGTTTTAACAACTAAATTCAATGCATACAAATGTGAATTATCTCCTCAGAGCTAAAAGTCTCAAGATGCTTTTAATGGATAAGTTTTCGTTGAGGCCTGGAAAGATGTGTGCTCCTGTTTTAATTTGCCACATCAATTCGTCTATCTCTAATAATATTTGCCAAGGTCCCCCTCTTATGTCATTAAGTCATTGTTGAAGGATGGCAGATTTAAAACCATGCCCAGGGCAATCCAATATATGTTTGGCCAGTGCATTATTGGTGTCTTTCCTATTTATGGCATAACAATGTTCATATATTCGCTGTTTAATTTTTCTTTGAATGCGTTACAATGGTCGCATAGAGCTACATTGGTGACACTTTTGGTTTCACAATTATACCTGGAATTCACGATATATGATGTATTCTTAATGAAAACCTTGTCGTCTAACAGAATGAATTTACATTGGGGACAAGCCCCACATTTAAACATTCCATTAGGCCTATTAGAATGTATCTTTTTCTTTTTTTTTGAGCAAGGACTTAATCAATGGTTCAATTCATAAGGCTATTATTGAACCCCCTTTCAGACCCATTGTGGACGGTCGTGGGTCAATTACTTATGGGTGTGCGAAATATATTGACAGTGTGTTAAAACCATTGATTGAAAGTGAGCCCCAAATTTGTAAAGATTCATGGGGCTTTCTTAATAATATTAACAAGCTTAAGTATGAACCAGATGTGTGCTTTTTAACAATCGATATTAAAGATCTTTACACTGTCATACCCCAAAAATTGGGTCTTGAGTGGATAAGGGATTTTTTGGCATCCAAGAAAATAGAAGATAACATCATCTACTTGATTGAAACTTTGTTAGAGATAGTTTTGGCTAACAACTTTATGTTTTTTGAGGGGCAGTTTTACTTACAAAACACAGGAGTGGCAATGGGGTCACCATGTGGTGGCAGCTTTGCCAACGCTATCATGGCCTATTGGGAAAACATGTTACTGTTCTCAAACCAATTGTTTAAATAAAATGTCTCCTGGTACACAAGGTACCAGGCTGACATGTTTTGTATTTGGAAGGGGAATAAAACCCTAGTACCAACTTTTATTAATAGTATTACCCAGATGACTAATTTCCTTGAGTTCACTTACAACTTGGGAGAGAATAGTATTAACTTCCTTGACATCTTGTTGGTTAATGATAGAAGTAATTGCAAATATAAAAGTGTTATATATAGGAAACCAACTTATTCCAATGCATTTTTACATTTCACTAGCAGTCACCCTTACCATCAAAAAAGAGCCGTTGTAAAAGGCCAGATGGTAAGGGCTGCTAGGATGATTTCAGACGACTGTGATTTTGTAATGGAATGTGAACAACTGCAATGCATGTTCTCTAATAGAGGTTATCCTATTAACTTGGTAGCCAACATTAAAAAGGAAGTGTTATATAAAAGAAGCATTGGTCATTTTAAACCCTTGTTAAGAGGACGAATTGAACTAAATGAAAGAAATGAACTAGATCAAGGTGAAGCCCTTAAAAGGGACAATAAAAGCCCTTATAAGACTAGCTTCTTATGCACAAATTCCTTGGATTATCAAATTATTAGAGATATTTTGAATAAAAATTGGAACATCATTACTGAAGATCAAACGCTGTCTAAGAGATTAGGGGTTAAGCCTAAAATTACCTACAGGAGAGGCCCTAACCTTAAGTCCTTGCTCAAAAAAAAGAAAAAGATACATTCTAATAGGCCTAATGGAATGTTTAAATGTTGGGCTTGTCCCCAGTGTAAATTCATTCTGTTAGGCGACAAGGTTTTCATTAAGAATACATCATATATCGTAAATTCCAGGTATAATTGTGAAACCAAAAGTGTCACCAATGTAGCTCTATGCAACCATTGCAATGCATTCTATATTGGCAAAACAGAAAGAAAAATTAAACAGCGACTATATGAACATTGTTATGCCATAAATAGGAAAGACACCAATAATGCACTGGCCAAACATATATTGGATTGCCCTGGGCATGGTTTTAAATTTGCCATCCTTCAACAACGACTTAATGACATAAGAGGGGGACCTTGGCAAATATTATTAGAGATAGATGAATTGATGTGGCAAATTAAAACAGGAGCACACATCTTTTCAGGCCTCAACGAAAACTTATCCATTAAAAGCATCTTGAGACTTTTAGCTCTGAAGAGATAATTCACATTTGTATACAATGAATTTAGTTGTTAAAACATTTAAGTTTTATTTTTTAAGTATTTTCATGCACTTATGTACTTATTAACTGTCTTATTTATGAGTGCATAGAAGTCCAATGTTTATTCATTAATAATATATACATTTTTTGTATGGTTAATAAGTTTTCATATTAAGATATGACACTGTACAATCTTGCCATACATATAAGTATATATATGCACATGAATTTTTTAAATTTTCCTTTTTTTTAATTTTTCATCTTTAACTGGAAGGCTTTAGGCTGATTGCATAGTATGTTTGTTATGTTACACAGTTGCCTGTATTATTCATTTCTTAATGGTTTAATGCTTTAATGTTTATATTGTGACGTTTTTTAAAACAATATACATACATATTTATGTATATGTTTTTAGAGCAGGTTTCATAACCATTTTCACTTTTGTGGTTTTATGGAAATTATACTAGTATTTTCCTTTAACTCTTAATAGAGTATTAACAATTTAATGACTTGTTTTTCAACTCATTATAAAAAGACTATTAATTGAACTTCCTTTTGTCTGAAGAAGGTGAGGCACTGACCACACCAAAAGTGCTTATTAAACGTTTTTTCATATTAATTGCCGGCTCTGATTGTGTTTCTATATTTGAAGCAGCTCATCAGGCTGACGTAAGATTCTTAACATGGAAAGCATTCTTACTAATTGCTCTGACCTCTACAAGAAGAATACCTGATTGCAGGC